>NC_090898.1:3839202-4072716 GCF_040956055.1 Brachionichthys hirsutus
TAGCAGTGTTGAATCTTTTTAATGGGTACATTTGCTAGAATAACTTGTTGCCAGGGGCATCATTTTAAGGACTGTGCATTTCTACTAGGAGAGCTTCAGTGTGCATCGTCCTTTAACTTTGACCTGGCATATACCTGTTTCCATTGTAAGCAGTCTTGTAGACAGGCGTCTGCTGGATCATCTCGTCAGTGTAGATGGGCACGGCAGTCCGGACGCACTCATGCGAGCACTGTAGGCTGTCGTTGTAGGCAGTGAATATATCCACCTTGCTGGGGACCCGGGCCGGGGTGAAGTCTGTCAGGTTTTGGCAGCTTTCTTCCTGCTGGTGGATCTTACGCTGATGGCTATTGTGGCGGCCATTTCCCGACTGCGCACAGCTGCAAAAACACGCACCAAAGAAAAGAAGCAAACATAAAATCATACCTTGTCGCCTTCGGCTTGCTGCAGTTACTTCCGTTTGAGTAAAACAGCCAATGCCAGTATGAAAAAAAAAAAAAAGATTAAAAGGACACTTTCCTACCAGTTTTTAAGGACGAGCGTCGTGATCAAGGCTGCGATAACCATAATGAGAGACACAGTGATTGTGATGATCTGGTGAACTGCCAAAACTGCAAAAAAGACAAAGACAAAAATCAATAAAAAAGGCAAAGCATTAAAACTATCTCTGGACCCTGTTGTTCACAGCAGGCAGTCGTCTATTGAGTTTCCCTCGACTTTCTGCACACTCTCCAAAGCCCTGAGAGAAGCACACTTAAATATAGAGGACGACAAGCCAGAGCCATTTTGCTTTGCTCTAAGTATTGATGGCACTATCATCCAGTGCTACTCATAATTCAAGAGTGTTATGAATTATTCTATTATAATACAGCCAACCGTAATGTATAACCTCGCTCAAGGTTTCTCGATGAAACTATTGTGGTATTGCTGTCATATAACATAAAGAAGAATAAGAAAAAACAGTCATGTTTGGGTCTTGTTTTATTATTTGTATCAACCTAATGCTGCTTAAAATGTACAAACCCTTCCAACCAAAGTAAAATTGGCCCCATGAGGCTTTCATTTAAACATTTAGGAAGAGCAAATTAATTGACATGGTACATCAAATAAAACAGTAGATCAGAAGTTTATCTGATTCAGCCATAACACATAATTATGGTTTAGGGCTGGTATCACGGATTTAACATGTCGACTTCATCAACTTTAATTCAATTAGGTTAAATAATTAAAGGCAATCGAGTGTGTTTTGACAGCTCTCGAGAATATATATATATTTTTTTCAGTCTACTCAGGGCAGCATTTCAAGATGAAAACAGCATTTGAATAACTTATCGCTCGAAAATGTCAAGGCAAACATTTTGGACTGAATCTAAGTCCGATCGCATTCTTGACTTTGCTTTTACTTTGGCTCCCACCTCCTGATTGCTGGCCTTTAGCTGCTGCAGCCCTGCGCTTGTGTGTTTCACTGTTTTGTGGGGCTTGGCATGCTGGATGCAGTAGCTTAATTAGTTTTGTTTGTTTTTTGCTGTAAAAAAGCTGCCAGCTGCATCGAGAATGCGGAATCAAGTTTGATAAGAGCAGAGTTTGTGAATTAGACAACCAAAACGATACATTTAAAGCGCATAAAACACTCCATAGAGCTGGGGATAAATTCAAGGGTGGTGACAAATGTCTTAGTTCTTCACTACAAGTAAACATTTAATTTAGCACATTGTAAATATAACTGTCTCCAAGGGCACAGATACCAACACTACTAGAAAAGCTCAGTTTTATAGCTATAGCTAAACTATAAACTTACAATATACAATATAAATTAAATGTGGGCAGTCTACTCCCCCTTTAAATGCATGCAGATGGAGGGACAGTCAATCATCCATTTCATACAAAACTCAGTTTTACTTTCTATGATGACCTTGGCCACCAACGATCTACTTGCAGTCATCCGCCCCGCTGCAGTAAAATCATTATTGGACAAAATTAAAATCCAATTACATTTCTATGGAACGGATAATGACTTGTAGGGACTGAATGGTCACTAAATGGTCAATAAAGAATACGTTGTTGGATGGGCTGGTGAATATCCCTGATGTGTTATAAATCTGTAGACACAAACCAGAGCAATGAACAGTGCATCGCCCAGGAGACATGTCTCCCATAGGAGAGATGTCTCCCAGGTCCCAGCTGTAAAGCCATATTTAGCTGAGCTGCTTGGAATGTGAAAAGCCACAAAAATATGATCATTCTATAAATGAAAGCTAATGAGGACAGTTTCACTTGGGACAAAGGTTCCGTCTCAGATTCCTGTGTTCTGTTTTACTAATGTATAAAAGCATTGCTTCTACCTAAACTCTTCCGACTCCAGTGCTGTGTTGTTCTGTCACTTTTTGCCAGTCAGCCACAAACAAACCGCGTGCGTAAAGTGAGGATTAGTGGGAGCCCATTGCACTGCAATCTCCGACTGCGTGTTGTGGATGTGAGTGGGTGAGCGAAAGAGCATGAGAGTGACTGGGACACAATGACACACTGCAGCAGGGAAAGAGAACTGAAAAGAAGAGCTGCCATGATGAAAATGCCCATGTGGGTTTTGGTACATCTCACCTCTCCATCAGCCAGCTGCCGAGATGCTGATTCAAGCCAATTTGTCTTCAGAAGGCTCAAAAGGAAGTGCTGCTTTGTCATTTTGTAAGAAGCACATGGCCTGTCCTCTGACTGCCTGACGCCTGGGCAGCCTTCTCTCGGATGATAAACTTCTGTGGGCAAGACTGTCCAAAAGGCAGATCAACCTTGGATTAACGATATCTCTGGAAGCTTTAACTCCCCCAGCAAAAGTCCGTTGCCCAAGCAAAGACAAACTAAATAATTTGGTGTGTCATTTGCCTTTGTGTCATATCCTGTCTCTACCTGTCCTCCGCCTCTGCTCTTGGGTGAAGATCAAGAGGATAAAAGCATTTAATTGTAAACTTGAAATCACTCAGAGCGCAGACCTCTGCCAAGCAGCTCAGTCCCCTCCTAATTGGATTTACACCATCCACATGGTGATCTGGATCATCATCAAAAGGTTCTAAATTGTTATTGGGCTCTTTATACACCAAGCATGAAAGTGAATCAGAGTTGATTTTTTAATCCACAAATGGGGTTTTAATGTTAAAACCAATCCAGAAGACGTTTTGGTTGACGGCACATATCTGATCCCTTTATGACTGATTTTTGGTGAGTGAATTGAATACATATTTCACAAGATATGCAAGTAAACTGGTAAATCCAGATTTTGCTTTGTATCCAGATGGTTATCCAAGTCAGACCAAGAACCATCTTCAGATTAAAAAAAAAAAAATCAAGATCCATTCAGCAGTTTTTCCGTAAGCCTGCTTCAGACAGACAAATGGCGTCAAAAACAGAAGCTCCTTGGTGGATGTAATTACCCTCGCCGAAGAGGAGGCGAGGGTATTGCAATTGGGTGCGTTTGTCTGTTTGTAGGTTTGCTTGTTTGTCTGTCCGAGCGCATAACTCAAAAACCAGTAACCCAATCGACTTGAAATTTTTACACAAGCAAGGTTCTCTACGTGGCTCGGTCCTCCCCGAGAATGGCGTTGATCCGGATCTGGATCCAGATTCTAGAATTATTTTTACATCTGGAATTGTGCCTCTGCTGTAAACTGCCACTTTAAGAGGGAGGGACACAAATGGCCTGATGGGAAAAAGAGTCCAGAAGGAGTCTTGTAGTACGTTCCGGAGCAGCAAGCTAGAGCAGGTTTGGCCCCTCTGATTCGGAAGCCCTGTTTACTGTCTCACAAGATTGAATAGTCTTTTGGAGGCGAGGGTCTGCAATCTCTGATTGTCGTTTTCAAGTTAACACTTAGACTTAGCCCATGACCCTCATCAGCAACTGAGATTATTACTGAGAACTGTTTTGTTCTACATGGAGGCCACAGACAATGGAAATACTTTCTAGTAGCAAGCTGGACCTTTTCCTTTAAACCCATAACTGATTTATAATATTATCGATAACAACTAAACATAAACCATCATGGAGTGTGTGCATTCAAGGATCGGTGGGTATGATATCAATGAACATGATCTGGACTGTTTAGCAGCTTTGCCAGACTGTTATTGTATTGCAGTGGAATCCAGTTAGCTGAGCTGGTGCACGTGAGCATGCTGTGCAGAGTTCACTGGTGCTATTTCAATCCAGAATCTCATTAGAGACACTTCAGGGTGCCATTTGGAGCCCAAATTACACATTCTTTCCAAGTACAGCTCTTGAATAAAAAAAAAAAACACCAAACCCAGGAACTTGGGGCCTGACAACACAGATGAAAACATTATACTCCCATCATGATGTTGATGCGGCGGGTTTAACAGATAATACGATGACATGAATGGCAAATATAAGCGTGGAGGTCAGTTTTCATCCCCATCCACAACTACCATTTAGACTAGGGAGGGAAATGTGGCCAGGCTATCTAAAACTAATTGTGTCCTGGCAGTCAGACTGAATGATCACATTTGGCTGTCACCTTGATTTAGAGATACACAGCTCGGTTTGGTTTGGTCAGATCACTGCCAAGCAAAGAGGCTGAGAGGGGGACGGACAGAAAGGGGGATGCACACAAATGAGGATTTGAGCCCTCATCAATGCTCCCAGCAAGAAATAAATGTCATGTTGCGCTTTACTGGTGGTGATGACAGTTTAACTCTTTCAGTGCCAGCCATTTTCAGCTAAGCTATATGCCGAGTGCCCCACAAGTAAGTTAATTTGATTATTGATCGATGGAGTAGTGTGGTTTTCGTAACCTGATCAATTGAAAGGATTTATGACAAGACAAGGTGGTGGCTTTTTGGTTTTACATTGATTTTGTATTGATTATCTTTGTCCCTGCGTGATGATTGCATTTGAATGGAACTTTTCACATTATTAGATGTGTTAATTTATTCCCATCACAAACTTTGGTTACAACCTTTTCAAAAAGTGATATCAAAGCTGAATATTTTATTGTAATTACTGTGGTGGCTAAAGAGTTAAATCAAAAAATAAATGGTTATTTAACGGCATGTTAAGGAGTAGTTACTTTTATTTTACATTAAATTACATTACATTTAGTTACATTTTTTACTGTGTTATGGTTTACATTTGGCCTCTGTAGGGCAAACATAATGCTAGAAAATTAGTTTGACACCCCTGGTTTAGTAGCTCAGTCAAGTGTTCAGCAAGGCTAGGGCCACCTCCCTTCCTCCTCATCGTCCCTATGACTGCGCCATCAATATCCTGCCTGGAACCTCCCCTCCCAGGGGGAGATTGTATTCTCTGTCAGGCCCTGAACGGAAGACGATGGAGACCTATATACGGAAGTCTGTGGCAGCGGGGATCATCAAGCCTTCGTCCTCTCCTGCTGGTGCGGGCTTCTTTTTCGTAGAGAAGGACAAGACGTTAAGAACCTGCATCGATTACAGGGTGTTGAATGGCATTACGGTAAACTGGTACCCCCTCCCCCTTATCTCATCCGCCTTCAAGACACTCCAGTGGGCGACCATATTCACCAAGCTAGAGCTCAGGAATGCTTACCATCTCATTCGTATTAGGGAGGGGGATGAACGGAAGACTGCTTTTAATACCCCTAGTGGCCACTATGAATATCTGGGCATGCCCTTTTGCCTCACTAATGCTCCTGCTGTATTTCAAGCATTAGTAAATTATGTACTCCGGGACATGCTCAATTCCTATGTCTATGTGCACCTTGATGATATCCTGATCTTTTCAAGAACCGAGAAGGAACATGTGCTGCACGTCCGCAAGGTCCTCCAGAGACTGCTGGAGAACCAGCTGTTCATCAAAGCGGAGAAGTGCGTGTTTCACGTCGGTGAGGTGGATTTCCTGGGGTTCGTCATCAACCCCGAGGGGATAAGGATGGATCCGGAAAAGGTCCGAGCACAGGGATTCCCCCTCGGATCTGTCTGCCTAACCGTCCTAACGACAATAAAAGCTGTTTTGGTATTCCCACTCGACCGCCTCGTAATTGGGTTCTTACCTGCCTTAGGCCGTGACACGAACATCATCAGATTTACTGCAGAACGTAGCCATAACAGTTTCAAATTCAGTGTTGCATTCGCTGTTACAGATAAAGGAGGAGACAGATGAAAAAGAGCGAAAGCCAATCAGCACTGAGTTTTACACTGAGTGATTGATTGAAAGTGAGTTGGAGTATTTTCAGTGGTGCTACTGGGGAAACTGGGGCTGCTTGCTATCATTGAAGAAGACAGACTAATATTTATCATAGCTTTGAAAACGTCTGCTGCCTCACCATGTAAAAACGGACACAATGGAATCCAAGTTCCATATCAGTCTTACAGTACACACATACACACTGCAAAGGCACATCTGTGTTCATAATTTGAAGTGGATCAACCAGCCAGGCGGCTAATTAACTTACACTGCGTTTGGCCCAGACCTCTACGATAAATCATTAGACAACTCGGCGGTCTCTGCGTGGACTCCGTCTGAGGTGCGAAGCGGTTATTTTTCAATCCAAATGTCTTCAGAAACATTGAATTTCATGAACCTGTTGAAGCCAAAATCTCTGGGGAGCGCCGAGTCATGTTTTGAGCCGTGTATCAATGCTTCAGAATGCCCCCCACGCCACTGAGAAACACAGAGGAGGTGGAATTATGGCATGGTGGGTGTTTTCTTCATTTCGTGTTACTGAGCTGGTGCAATGCGAAAAGTCCATTAATGCAGAGAAATAGCAAAAAATTATAGAAAAATATTTAGTTTAGAGCCGGAATAACGAGATAATACTCCAGCGCAACAGCAAAAACAACACAGCCGTGGCTCGAGCTGCATCCTCTGCTGGTGATGTCATTTAACATTTAATCTTAGATTGTACGGCGGGCATATGAAGGCCTGGATGGTTGGGTAACGGGGGGATCTGTCAGATAAATGAACAGCACTGATGCTGCATGCTCTATTCCAGAATTCAAGCAGCTCTCTCCTGAAGAAAAACAAGGGAGCCTCTATTCCACATCAATACACACACACACACACTCTACACACAGACACTGCTACAGTTGTATTTCACATTTGTTGAATGCGTAATAAATATATAAATTTACCAGGAGTATCTACACGGGGTCGTCGACTTACGACCTATGCAACTGCACTCGTCTGTTGTTTTTGTCTGTTTACGACGTGTTTTTACAACATACAGGAAAGCGAGCGAATAGAGTGTACGAAAGTTTCTGCGGTCTCACCCATGACGTCTACTGAGAGGAAACTGTCTGTTTCTACTCCTCATTTTCCATATCATGATGCAACATAACATACTCACAGTAATTTAAAGGTCCCATATTATGAAAAACTCACTTTCCCCATGTTTCTACACGACTATTATGGTGAGTTTGGGTCCTTATCAACTCAAAACAGATAAATAACCCCCCGGAAGCGGCCGGCGAGAGGGATGTCTGGGCTTCCCGCAAACCGGCCCTGGATAAGCGGTTTGAAGATGGATGGATGGATGATTCAAATACTTTTTATTCCATCCTCAGTTTATTCGCGGATCATGGCGCCGTGTGTGTGTGTATCCGTGTGAACCGAGTCTCTCCTTTTTGCTACCATTTCTGAGAGAGCTGTTTGAGACAGAAGAGGGACGCTGTCCTGCAGCATCTGTTTGCTATTTTGAGCAAATACTGTCAAAGATATTTCATATAAGTGCCTGTGAACTGCGCTAACTTGTTTAAAAATCTTATAACATGGGACCTTTAAGTGGTTACGACGAAACCCTCTGAACGAGTTGTGGACGTAAGCTGACTGCCCCCCGTACCTGGGCTTACAGTGGTGGTTCAAAATATCGTTGCAAATGATCTTTGCTCCAGTACACAAAGAGTAGACTAAACTCGCTCCTGTAATCAAGCAGCTTTCCGTAATGAGGGCAAAATATTGAACACTGTTGACATTTTCTGATTCACATGTCCACAGAGAGTGGGTAAATCCAGTCATTCAGGTAAAAGCTTATTTGGTTTGTGGTTAAACTCGTGTCTACACGGTTGGATCTTCACATTGCAGGTCTGGTACCATCCAATCTTTTTGTTTCCGCTTTGCCACAGGCGGACGTTTTGGGACATTCTGACGGTTCTTTCATAAATCACACACACACACACACACACTTTCTTAAAATGGACCACTGTGGGCTCTCCCCTGTTTCCCGTTTGTCCCCCCTGGTTGTTTGTGTGTGTCTTCCAGGTCCATCGCCCACTGATCCGTCTATGCACCTGAATCTGATCCTCTCATCAGTTTCTCAAGCTGTGGAAATATTTGAGTTCCTTGTGCTTTGAGTCCAAATCTTCTGCATTCTGTAATCCTCTGTCTTATCTTAAATCCAAGACATTTTCAAAAGCAAAATGAAATCTCGAAGAGGTTTTTGACAATCATTTTAAAATCCTTACCTAATCTATCTGAATCTTACTAAACATCCAAACTCTATCCAGAGCAGTGCCTCAGTCAACATCTGCACTCCTCTTCCTTTAGGCAGCTGTATCGAGCCATGACCAGAGAAGTGAGCATCTGCTCCCTCTCGCCCTTCATCTCCTCTTGGCTGAGTTTTCTGTAAATCAAGGAAAGGGGGTTTGACTCTGCACGCCTGTCGCCAGACATCAGCGTTCAAGTCAAGATGCAATTCTTCAAAAAGGACATTTCATTCTGACTTTTTTTATTCGGGAGTCAATACAGAGCGTAATGGCAATCTTATTGGATTGCCATGGAAACTGTTAGGAAACTGGAATTTTTTCTCTGTGTGTGTGTCTCTCTCTCGCTGTTGAACAGGCTGTATTTTACGCCTCTACAGGTCCAAAACAGGTCAAAATACTGCATTACAATGTTCACTGAGCTCTCTCCCTTAAAATAGATTATTCTACTTAACATGCATTCTCCATGCGCTCACTTTGCTCGACAGACTTACTTATTTGCTCCATTATTTAGCCATCTGCTCCCTTCTTAAACTTGGCTTCTAGTTGACTGATATTGGAGGTTTTTTCTAAACGCTTAAAAAGGATCAGGAGTGGATTATACCTTTTGCCTACCCCACACTTAGACAGCGCTCAGTCTTACAACTCTCACACCATTTAATGAAGCCCAAGCTATCAGTAGCAGCTTTACCAACTGCAGCGTTAATTACGTCACACCCATTATGAAGCTGACAGCTCCATCTGCTTAGACTGAGGGGGGGGGGGGGGGGGGGTCGCCGTTATAAGCTGCAGAATAACTAGGGACAATCAGCAAGCATCTGGAGGCATGTCCTCCATCCTTTCCCACTCACCCATCACCTCTATGACGTCCCAAACACTGCGAGAGCAGGATCAACCAGAGACACAACCACCTCCAGACAAACTCCTTTCCAAGCCGACTGAAGCCCTTTTCCACACAGAGATCACAAAACGGCTCCGATATGAGGATCCTCCTCGAGGATGCCTGTCTTTGTTTGCACTGCACAGCACAACAGCAGTCTGGTGCGTGATATTAAATAGCAAATATCAGCGTCTGGTGTGATACCTTACAGGACATACGCACCAACAACCACTTTGTAAAAACAACTTATCAGGGTGTTACAGGGTGGACGATCTCATCCACTGCTAGGTGAGTTAGGACCTCGATCGTTCTCCTTGATGCAACGACGTCTAGCTACCTTTTAAGTCTTCCAGTTGTAGGCCCACATCCATAATGCATCACCAAAGCATCACACTCATATTCACCTATATAGAGCATTTTATACAGATGTCAAATCTGCGTTTGCTACCACCTATCTTACCATTACAGAGGTGGAATGAGAACCATTATTACATCCATCTCAAACAGTCCCTCCATAAATCCGACTTTGTAAAAGGGCAAGGAAATAATAATGAACCAGGAGAAGTGCTGATGGCGGCTTTACAAATAAACTGTGATGCGTCATCTGATCCACTTTTTTGAATTATTCATGCATATTTAAGTTCTTAACCAACGAGAGTGTCTGTTACTTGTGATTTATTTGGGGCAGTCCCTGATTACAGTCCCTTATTGGAAGGCAAGAATTCATTGAACTGAATGTGCTGAAGAGTGACACTGGTAAATCCAGTGAATATAAACTGTGGTAGAGAAGAAATCCACACTAGTTAAATGAGACAAAGGGATATGGGGGATACTTGATAAAGGTTTCTATTTTATTTTATTCCAAGCAACAATAACTTCTCTATCCTGTGAAAGGGTGTGAACCTGTTGGATGTATTCAGTGACAAATACAATTGTCCCTCTGCATCAACACCAACAGTGAGTGGGAGAGAAGACACATAGCCTGCAGTCAAAAAGTGCAACACAGACCAACTGTGGCAAGCTGTCATGTACTTTCTCTGCGTCATTAACACAGCTGGTCTCCAACCAAACCCAACTGGCTTAGCTAAAGGTCACACGAGAAAACTCAAGACGTGCAGAAGTCATCAATACAAATGATCCCACACATTTGACTACGTCAAAAATGAAATCTGCCCTGATTCTGAATCTTCCACTTTTGAGTGTTTCAAGTGTGCAGGCACTGATAACAATGCTGGTATGCAAAAGAAATGTGCAACAGAGTTGATTCAACTCACACTCACAGCGTAACACGTCTACTGGAAAAAAATGCCTGACAACAGGTAGAAACTATTAGACACATGCTCAATTGTCATCAAATAAATAGCAATAATATGAATGAAGAGTGGATGTTGCATCTTTGGTACGTGTGTGCGTGACGTTCGCTGTGCAGTGGGAACGTCTGACTTCACGTGAGGAGACATTTAATTGAGGGCCTTGGGAAAGTTTTCCTCTCAGAAGCTCACTCCTCTGACTGTATTGTCTTTCGTATTCTCCCTTGATGTATTAATGATTGCGTTCAACCAGAGTCAAGCTAGGAACTGGAGAATGCCGCTGGATGTTCATTCCGTAAAATATGAGAAATTCCTCATGGAATAATTTCCCTCTCCATTCTCTCTTCCTCCTTCCACAAAAAAGCTCTTCCATCTATGTTTGATAGCGAGGCGCACACACCCACATGCACAGCGAGAGATGTGCACGTTTCTGGTACACAGATGCTTGTATGTGGCTGAGATAAAGTGCGGCAGTGGCTCTCATTTGTGCTCCTTCCCTACAGTATTCATGATTCGGAGTGACTTATAACATGCAACCTGCTCACTGCAGGATAAATGCTCATGCTTAAAAGTCTGAGCCTAACTGGCAACGGTGCATACCTTTCGGTTTAAATGAAAGATGGGGGGGGGAGGGGCGGGGGGGTTCAGTAAAACAGACGCTCCAATTTAGATGGAACAAAAATAGTTAATGTACAGTTTATGTAGCTGGAATAAAACTGGACTGAAAACATGGGGACAGCTCCATTCAGAGCAGGAGAAGTGAAAACAAGCAAAAACATCCACATCACTGCTCAGGCTTCAACAGCATCACCCTTTTATCTCCCTAAACAGTCTCAGCAGAGTTATCAGCCACCACCACCAACAATGTTTGCATAAGAGGATTTATCTTACTGCTGCTTGGTGTATCAGTTATCCGTCCATCACACAATCTCCCAGAAGTCTAAGCATCTAGACTTCCTGCAAAAAGTGTAGAATTATAAAAAAATAATGAAAACATTGAATTTTTATTCACTTATCTTTCCTGGTCAGTATTTGATGTGTTAATGTAATAAGTAAAGTCAATCATTTAGCAGTTTCAATCTATTATGTTTCATGAAAAATAAAAACGGCTGAAAATACAGCAAAAAGAAAAAGAACATTTGACAGAAATTATAGATATGCTGCAAACCAGCTTCCATTTTTGGATTCAAATGATCTGTGATAACAAGCTGGCTGGTTTCACTCAAGTGTTCATGTACATACTTGTTTTTGCACGATGCGCTTTTGAAATTGGAATGTGTCTAACATAAGTTGGTCCGATACCATTCACCTGAGAAATATTTTTCATGTTACCTTGGCACAGCCAGTGAAAGCTTTTTGGGGACAACTATGAAAAGAATGAAATGTACAGTAGCCACCAAAGAGCAAGGTGCCCACACGTAACATGGTTCTCAAAAGACTGCAGGTTCAGGGCTAAAAGAATGGAAGCATACATAATATATACACACTTTGTGTAATGCATCTAAATTGCTGTGACATTGTGTGCATGTGCATCACCCAAAAAATATGCTTTCAGCTTTAGACTGAACTGGAAGTTGACATGCCTCTGTGTAAATCTGTTTACATGAACCAGAAAACTTCTTTCAGCAGTGCCAAGTGCTTTTTTTTGTTTGTTTTTAAACCACTGACAGCAGCAGCTTTACTTACTGACAGAGGCAGCATAACTGGATGCCTGCATCAACTCGTTTACCCACTGAGATCAAATAATGTTTGTGAGTAGATGTCAGATTCATTCATCCACCAAATACACAATCAAGGCTCGTTGAAATCCCATTATTCAACTCTACCTAAAATGCATGAGGAGAAAGAATGTGCTGAATGTTTTCTGGACCAAGAGAAATGATTGTGAGAATTATTATTTTTTAAACGAGAGTTGCATGTTTTAATGAGTCAAACAGTCTAAGAACTATCTTATATTCTTCATTTGAATTCAAAACATTCAGATCTGAATGCTTAGTGATAAATTGAACTCAATCCTGTGTAATGTATTTGTTTACATTGTGTATGCTTCCTCGTTCCTTTGTTGTTTTTGAAACAAATACCCTTAAATCCCACTTTTACATGTGAGAAACTATATAATTAAACATGCCAAGTCAGTTGAATACAGGTTTGCTCAGTGAGCTTCGATTATCCCCTCGCTGTGTTTAAGACAATCACTTTTTTCTTATCGACATTGACAATAAGCAACTGACTAAGAAGTCGATTATAATCCATAAAATACATCGAATACAAAGATAAGAGACAATAGTAGTTGACAAATACGAAGTGCAGTGTGTCCTTTGTTAATACATTCATTAAACTATAGTGATTCAGCGCTGTGCTGTTGGTGTGTGTGTGTGTGTGTCTCACCACAGGCCAGAGTGAGGTTAATGTCCTGTGAAGTCAAAAGGAAAGTTTCCTACAGTACCGTAGTCAAAAAGCTGGGCTTTGCTTTGAAAACTGACTCTATTCATCTGCTCTGATGAGACGCAGTCTGCTTATTGGTGCAAAAATGAGCTGCAAAAGTCGTACATTTTCCTTTCATCAGCTTTCAGCTGGCGGCGATGACTCATTTCGTCCAGGATGCAATATCGAGCTGTCATTTTGGATCGCTGGGGGGTCTGAAAGTCGCATCCCAATCAGAAAGGAAATCAAGAGATCACAAGAATGCAAGGCAAATAAAAAGATACCCATACTTCAGCACCTTAGGCAACATGTATTTATACCATAAGAATTAAAGGGGCAGGTTTATTTGTCTAAGATTTTTTTTTGAATGACTTTGAGAAATCAGCCAACCTCCTCTCTGTAGGGTTCTAATGATCACAAAGAATATATTTGAAAAACTTCCATAAATTATGACGTACTTAACACGTGACGCGCCATCTTATCCCATTATATTCAGAAGAGAGATACCCCCCTGGCTGATATCTCCAAAACAAGGATAACCTGCAGCAAAATGAGGGACAGTTAAATAAGAAAGATAAAACCGTATTTTTAATGCTGGGATGAATGTCCCTCCAAAGGCTTTGTGTTTGATAAGGTTGTTGTTGCGGACACATTTTAATCATCCTAAATTCCTTTCTCAGAGTGATTTATTTTTCATGCACCAAATGAAAGTGTCAATTAGCTTAGAACTTGTTCATAATTTGTTGAACATGATTTATTTTGATTGTGTGCATGGTCCATTTAGAATGCTATGTATCTCATGGAATATTGAATTGTAAATCTCATATGCCAGGTTAGAGACATTGTATGTCTGCAGCAAATTAAAATTATTTTATACAGTATCCGAGGCATGAGAGCTGCAGCATATTCAAGGTCACTCATTATGAAGCCGGCACAGTTCTCCCCATTAATAAATCATCCATTGCTCTGCATTATTGGTCCTGATTTACTGTTAAAAACTGAAAGGAATAGAGAGCTTTAGATACAAAAGGTTTATTCAACCTTAGATTTGTCTTTCAACGACAAACTGAGCTCACAAGATCCTTGCAGAGCTTAACCATGAATTCACTATGAGACTTACCCGGTGTGTTCCCATATGGCTTTGGTGGTTTGACAGTTTCCCCGAAGCTGATGGTGGCCTTGGTGGTGCTCAGCCTCTTGGGGTGTGGTGTGGTCACCACAGTAAACGTCCTTTGGGAGAGCCTGGTTGTAGTGCCCGTAGGTGTGACCACTGCAGGAGTCAGGACCCTGGTGAACAGTGTCATGTTGGGCTCTAGTTTGCCATCTTCATCAATGCCATCTGTCCCTGTGGGTCCCCAGTCGATAAATCCGGACACCGTGGTAGTCCGGCCCTCCTGCGACTTGTCATAACTGTCCCATTTGAGCTGCCGCCTGGCTCTAAGTAACAACCTCCCTCTGAATAAAGCTCCTGGTATTACATCCAAAGGATCATCTGTTTCCACTTTAGAGTATCTTAGGTGGCACGATTTACACAGTACTTGTCCTTTATGCATTGGCCTACGATGTTTTTGGCCCTTGACCTTTGGCCCTATACCTACCTTGTTGTCTTGGGTCGGAGGAATAGGGTTTAAAAGTCGGCGGGCAAATGGACTTGCTGGTCTCCAATGAAGCTTGTTGGGAATGTCCCAGAGTGATTGCCAGCGAGGTCGTGAGCGAGGCATTGATTTAGCTGCGAGTTTGATGCCCACACCCTGACTGAGAGGGCTGCACATCGAGAAGTCCAGGGTGAGGTGGGTCATGGCCAGCAGGATCCATACCCGATGGCCCACGCAGCTGCCTGGCCTTGATGCAGATGGACTGCAGAGAAAAGAGAAAGTAAAGGAGAAAGATGTTTGACAGTTTACTCTGTTCAGTGTCCGCCCCTGAAGGTTTACGTCTGAATCCATCTTCCTCTTGCATTGTTGCAATACCTGAGACTGCTGCTCAATTAAGCTCCAATAATAATTAGCTTCTCACAGCACCTCTTGAATTACAGTATAAAAGGTCAGACAAAAAGTTAATGTTGTACAACTTGAAAGATTATGGTGTCGTACCCCTTGTTCTCGGATGTTCGACGCAGCGAGGACTCATCCTTGATGTTCCCGAATGCTATAAATCCATGGATTACACTGACACATACACACACACACGGTCGGGTCATAATATTTTTCATTATCTCAGAGACACAAAGTCATCGGATTCTCGGAGGGTTACTTGATTCGGCAGCACAATGATGAGGCACAGCGTGACGGCTATACTGTAAAAATATCCACTTAAAATGTTGTTCATTCTTTACCAAAGGGACCCAAACTGTACTCGTACCTACCACTCGCTTTATAGGCGTTAGCTCTGCTCATCAGCATGATAAGGTGATAGACGGACAGGGCCCCTGTAGTCAAGTTATTTTGCAGGCAACCTTCAGCGGCCCCCGGGACAGAGGTACGCATTGATTCCGAAGGGAGAAACCTCATTATGGCCTATCTTTCATCTCTGCTGTCCTTGGTCAGTTTGAGCTCACACAGAGGACTCATTGTGGAGGCATGGCAGAGGTGATGATGGATGGAAAAGTGGGAATGGATTCTCTGACTATTAGAGAAAGCAAACATAAGTCTGTCCAATAGTAACCTGGTTGTAAGTCAACACATCTCTATGTCTAGCAACAGAAAAGTGACATTTGAGATGGACTTCTGATGAGTCCTGTGTGGATTTGTATTCATGATCGAACTCGAATGTTCAGCAAGTCGGTCAAAGGCAGCAGAGACTGAGCCTCGGCGAGTGAAGCTCCTCTTTATAAAAAAGGATTTCTTTATGTTAAAGATTAGCTTGCAGTGGTTCTGCAACGTCTTTGTCAGACAGACCAGCAATTTGGATAATAGCTTGTCCTTGGAGTGTTTTGGTTCTGACCTCAGCCTTAGCTCTTGACATGTTCACAATCAACACACTTAAGGCAACTCAATTTTAACAAGAAAAGTGCTCGGAGAGCGCGGACCTCTGCCGAGCAGCTCAGTCCCCCTATAATGTGATTTACACCAAAAATATGTCCCTACATTTATTTTATCTATATTTTTAGATTCCTGATCCATGAAAACAAACCTTTGCCACTACTAATTCCACAGTGTCTTGGTAAAGGCCAGCAAAAACTGGATCTGTCTCTTCAGAGACATGCTCCGATGCTGAATTAACTCAGCTCGAAATCACTTTAATATTAAATGCACAGCAAGCTGAAACGCAAGTGTACCTAAATTTTTGAAAAACAACGATAATATCTGGAATCTGTATCCAATCTGGATGAAATTATGTGGTGAGATAGAGACCCCCACCCTACATGACTGTTAACTTCCATAAACATTGGTCAATAATCAGAGATATTGAAGAACAACTTTTGAAGCTCCATTGACTGCAATGTTAAAATTTTCAAAGTGATCTACAATCCAGGATCTCTTGTGGATCATCACCAAAATGTAATAATCTGTTTCAGGTAAGATTCCCAACATTTCCTGATAAGTTCTTTCATATCGGTCAGTAAACGTTTGAGTTATGTTGCTCCAAGGCAGACAGACAGATAAACACTGGCAAAAACATGACCTCCTGGCCAGATGTAACTATGGAGGCCATATCTGATGACGAAGGTGGTGGACTTATCATAAAGAAGGCAGGAAAGCAGAACGGTGGGCTGAATCAAACTGATGACCATTTTGCCCAGGCACCTTGTTTTTGACCCTGATGGGCTCAAATATGACCACTGGCACAAACAGAGACTGGAACAGCCGAATTTATCAGATATTTAACCAGAGAGAAAATCCAAAATAACACACAACGTTGAGAGGGCATCAACAGTGAAAGAGCCGAAACTACATCCCACACACCACTGAAAAACAAATCAAGTGGACCATCTTAGCTGAACAAAGATTGTGACCTTCTATTTAATGGCAAATCGCCAACATTAGGCCACAGCCAAGCAGTAAAGTACGGAGATACGTGCATAGGGTGCAGACAATTGTGAGTCCAGCAGGAACAGCACATTCTGCATATACAATAGAGTGGTTAACACTTCTAGATGACACACAGATCTATTATTCAAGAACAGCCAGAAGTCTAGAATTCTCTGACATCCCACATAATGAAAGTATCATTTGGAAGAGCGGCGCACAGATGGCAGATAAAGTGCGGCATTCACAGCATCAACCCGCCAGATTGGTTCTGGTGGAAATGTGAGTCTGGTGTCCTATTTTACGAGCACATGCTATATTGTGCCGCCATCACCAACTTCAGAATGTAGTTAAGCCTCAACAATATGGCATGAAATCCCTTTAGAGGAGATCATCATGTCTCCTCCTCGTTTTCACCTCCTACTGTCCTCGCTTCACAATTTCATCATCACATTGTGTGAGTAAAATGCATGCAGTTACTGCGGAGCAGACCTTTAACAGAAGGGGGAGGTTAAAGTCGACTACAAAATACTTTATATGCATTAACCAAGCAGTTTCAAGTTCAATCTGGCACCAGATATACAGGAATAGAATCACTTTGTGAGCACATGGAGTTTAAAATGGCTTGTCTGTTGGTCTGGAGGACTCGGGGTTTGAAAGCCACATTATGACTTGGAGGAATTAGGATTTTTAACCAGAACAGGGAGCTATTTTTATCACGACTGTGGGGCCTATCCTTCTTCTGTACACCCTGGGCCAGTTGCCAGTTTAAAGGAACTAATTCACCTCTACTGGTGGGAGGAAGCTGGAGTACCCAGAGGGAACCCACACAACGACGCCACACAGAACAGGCCCAGGTCTTCAGATGCATTTGAACGTGGGACGTCCTTGCTGTGAGGCAACAGAGCCGCCCTACTGAGATATTTGTACATATGTGATTAATATATTTGTAAGAAATCTATTCACAAACAAGTTGATTATAAAATGATTAAAAAAAAACAGATAAGAGGGAAATACTTTAAGTACTATGAAGAAATAAATAAAAGGCATTAACTCATTTTCATTGTAATATTTCTTTAATGGAAATAAAGTCTTACAAAAAGTGACAAAGATAAGAATGTATTAAAGTAGAGGCACACATTAAAACAGTTTAGATCCAAAAGTCGTATTATTATCTGACTGTTTGAACTCTTCCTTTGAGCCACATCAGAACTAGTAAGACGAAACCATTATCTCTGCAGCCAATCAGATATTGCATCTAGTTATTGTCGCATGCCCACTTTTTGTGTCATCATACACTGATCACTTGTGTCAATCAGGTCTTAATTAGAACTTCTTAGGACTTTTGCAGGAGTCAGGCCTCAGCAGATGGGCTTCCCACCGGGGGGGGGGGGGGGGGGAAAGGGCACCCTTCCACCCTCTCGTCCTATGTCCCCAGGCCGCCATCAATGAAAAAGAAGACGTTATCAAAATGGTCTCGACAAAGCTCCCGGCGGATATACACCCATTTATAGCCAATGCAGCGTCGAAAGGTGTCTCGACGAAGGTGACTCCACCTCCACCCATGAAAGGTTAGGTGTGATTGCAGACATTTTCTGCCAGGAAAGATTTCACACTGCATCAGAGGTTAACTTTTTCACCTTTCTGTGGGATTATTCCTGCGTTAACAGTGTCAGAGTACCGAAAACAACCTGTGTTTTTATTCAGGCTAACACTCGCATAGATGGAGCATCTGCGAGATGAACGATGGTATCCATGTCTCTCCCACACACTTTATAAATATGAGGCTTGGAAGAAAAAAAAGGTCAGCTGGGGATAATGTTCACCAGCTATAGTTTATAGTTTCAGCTGTCGTGGGTGTTTTTCCCTGGTGGGTCCAGAGAGATGCAGCGAGAGGTCAAAAGGAGACATTTTTATGAGCGTACATTGACGGACTTCATGCCAGCAGTAAACTTGTTGTTGCATTTCATTTTGTTGAACTCCAGATACACATTTTGTACGTGCGTGTAGATATATATATATATATATATATGTATGATTTGAGAGAAATGTATGGGCCAGATAACCGGCCAGGATATACAAGATAGATGGATGATAGATATTTTATTAATCACATAGGAAATTCTGTTTCACCAATGGAAACGGCTGCACCTTGGATCCGAGTGCAACACTCCCTAGCCAGTAAGTCCACAACAATCGTCTATTCCAGTACTCACGAGAGTACGTGAATACCAAACGGGTGCAAGTAAAAACAAACTTGTAATCGGGGACAGCAAAGTCAAGGCCGGGGAAAGAATGGGTGATTGGAAACAAGCGGGGTTGGAATCCAGACAGCAAAGACAAAAATAATGGACCATCACGCATGGACGTGAATGAACAGTTTGGCAGATACTGCGTGGTGGGGAGCGGTTTAAGAAGAGGGTTGGCTGACGAGCAGCTCTGGCAACAGGTGAGGAGAGTTGACGTGATTAGGAGGGAGCAATTGGCCACCAGGTGAGGATGAGAGAGAGAGCAGGTGGAAAAGTCCTGAGACTGTGACAATTTGAGGATGGAAACCGATCATCACTGTCTTTTGATAAATCATGCTTGCATCTTTCAGGGGAGAACCTTTGGAGAAGGGAAAATTCTTCTTACATTTGATGGAGTACATTTATGTACCTATCAAAGGAATGGTATAAAGGTATAAACGGTAACGAGTCTCCTCGATTCACGATGTAGAAACCAATGAAAACGGTTGGATGGTTTTAGGATCCATTTCCAAGGTATTATTGTTTGGCACCTTACATCTCTGATCTCTTACAAAGTGTTGCCTACTGAGGTCCATTTTCCACAAACTTCCCTACCCACCACCAAAATGTTAACATGGCCCCCGCACTTCTGGTTTTTAAATTGCCCCATTTTTATTCAGTGAATGACTTTTGTAGGTTCTGGTGGTCTTATTACTCTGCCAAGGCGAGGCGGAGGTTTTGTAATCGCCGGGGTTTGTCTGTCCGTCCGTCCGTCTCTCTGTTTGCCCGTCCGTTAGCAAGATGATTCAAAAGGTTCTTGACGGATCTGGATTAAATTTTCATGAAATTTGGGGAATGTTACCAGGGACAGGTGATGGTCCAGAAGAGATCCTGGATTCTGGATCACTTGGAAATTTGCATTTACATTGCAGTCAATGGAGCTTCAAAATGTGTTCCTCAATATCTTGGGTGATTATTGACCGATGTTTATGGAATATGAGACAGTCATGTAGGGAGGGGGCCTCTATCTCACCACCAAATTTCATCTGGATTGGACCAAGAATGGAGTCTGTAAATTCATTTTAACATTGAAAACCCCATTTACAGATTTAAAAATCTGTTAAAAATACAGATCAACGCCGATTCACTTTTCCTTTTCATGGTTGGTGTATCAAGATACCAAAAACAATTTAGAACCTTTTGAGTGGCGTTTTATTGTGACGAGCCTAAGGCACACCTGTGCAGTAATCATGCTGTTTAATCAGCATCTTGATCTGTCACTCCTGTCAGGTGGATGGATTATCTCGGCAAAGCAGACGTACTCACGAACACAGATTTAAACACGTTTATAGAGAAAAAAGGCATTTTCGTGTACATAGAAGAAGTCTTAGATCTTTGATTTCAACTCATGAAATATTGGAGAAAAAACAAATGTGTTGCGTTTATATTTTTGTTCAGCGTACTTTCTTTTTGTTTTACACTGTATTTTTTATTGTGCGTCCAACTTACCAAAGGTCTGTAAATCACTTTTGTCTCATATTTTATTGTGCTTAAAGTTGAGTTTAGTATTCAGATAAAAGTGGGCAAATACAGTAAGGGGCTGACCACAAAAAATAACAAACAACAACAACTAGTCGCCACTGTCAGTGAAGCCAAGGCGGGAATTAATTTGTCTAAATCAGTAAATCTTCTGTTTTCCTTTTTGAATTAAACCTTTTACAAAAAAACAAACAAACTATGAATTAATTCCTTCCAATTTCTAAACTGAAGAGAATACTCATGTCAGTTGATGAAAACCTCCGGTCTATTATAATAGAGCAAACAGTTTCATGTTTCTGTACCTTGCCCCTAACGCTAACCTACCAAATGAAAGATTAAAGTCTCTTCTTTTATGAGAAAAAAAGAGTATGTTCCTACCATGTTTTCGTACTGGAGTTATTGGTTGTTGAAGAGAGGCATATTTCAATGTCAGGGTTGGCAGTGAATGTTTGGGTTTCAAAAACCATATTTAGACGTGAATGGCACTCAAAGGGTAGATTTCTTTTCAAACGCATTGGTATATTTCAACATGGCAGAAAATCACTTTGGTGGGGGACGTTATATATAGCTGGGAAAACATGACACTGTTATGACTTTCCTTATAAACCTCTACTAGTGTGTGTGTTGGTTAATTCCTTCTTTAAAATCCCGAAACAAACTACACAGCTGCTCCAGTAGCTGTGCTGCTGGATTAAAGGATCACAGATTAAGAATGCACAAAAGACACTGGGATGCTGGCTCCCACAATGCATTTCCATTCATTCCACCTTCCCCTATTCTGACAGCCCCAAGCACAAGCCCATTCACACTGGGGAGAAGACTCTTAAAATAGAGTGGGGGATATGGAGTCTGCATTTGCATTGCCCTCCGAGAGTGACAAAGCTACAGAAAGAGAAGAGAGATGGGGCGGGGGGGGGGGGGGGGTTGTGTAGCAGTCTTACCCCTCTGGGGGGGAGAGAACTCTGATAACATCCAGGCCATAGAACAAGGACACATCTCCTTTCAAATGACTTACTGAGAGGCCAGCCATTTGAGAAAGAAAGAAAGAAGTTGAACTTGCTCATTTGTGCTCAAACAGGAGTTTCTCAAACCTGAGCTCTGACATCTCAGAAGTACATTTATTATTTTTGTGGACACTCTGAAATGTTGCTAAATATACAGTAATACCTGGACATACGAGTGTTCCGAGACACGAGCAAACCTTTGAGTAATATTTTTGCTTTGACACACGAGCAACTTCCAGATGCTGCCGCTAAATGGTCGAGCGCGCTTCTCTCGTTCAGTTCAGACATCCCCCCCACCTTCCGTCCCGTGTTGTGTTTCCATTATTTACGTGATTTTGCCTGTATCTGTGAGTATTCCTTATATAAGTGACAGGCCCAAAGAAAGCGAGTGGTAAGGATGGCGGTGACAAGAAAAGATACATGATGATGACGATGGAGATGAAGCATGAACTTATCAAAAAATGTGACCGTGGTTTCTGCGTAAGTGATTTGGCACGCCAGTACGAGCGGAGTACATTGACATCCTCTAACAGAAGGATGCTATCAAGAACACAAAGGCAAAACTATCATGTCTCAGTTCATGTAAGCGTACGTGTAAAGGTACAAGTACGGAATAAAGTGTGTGTGTGTATGTGTGTGTGTGTGTACCATCCAACATCTTCTGCACCACAGATCATTCCCTGACCTGCTGATGAGTACAGTACATAAATTACATCACGCTCCTTTACACTGGGATTACAGACCGAAGCTTTCATTGAAAAGTAGGTCTTCAAGCCGCGTTAGCATCACAGTAAAATCACAAGTGCTTGAAGCTTCAGGGAGCATAAATCACTGATTCAGCTTCATCACACCGCAGCAATGAAGAAGGGTCAGGAAGGAAATCGTCATTCTTGACAGCACCTTTAAATATTCTGGTAATGGTGTTTCTTTCGAGCGGAACACATCCATAACGCGTTAAGGAAAGGACTGTGAGCCTTGCAGGATTAGTGAGGGAAAAGGTTGTTTTTACTGATAAATAAAGGCCATGATAAAAGTCCTTTCTGCATTTCCCAGTTCAATTCATTCCAGCATGTATCTTAAGAGCATCTGACCCAGAATAATCACCACTTTTCAGAGGGGGGTCAGGAGAGGAGTTAATGTTAGGCTGAGACAGCCAGAGGTATGGAAGCTCTGAACAACTGCACCACTGAGAATTAGTATAAATACACATCAAAATACTCTATCTTGGGTGATGTATTAAAGGGTTAAAGCGGTGGATTGGTTTAGAGACCAACAGAAATAAATTACAGCTTCCACTCAAGAAACCAGGATAGGACATTTTGTTTTATCTGATTTCTCTTGGCATGTTGTTCCTTCTTCATCTGACTTCCAAGTGCTATTTCTGTGGATCAAGTTCTCCCAGCGGCTGCAACCCTTTACTGGTGAACAGAAAAAAAAGAACATGTTGCACAGATTTTCATCCAAATAGAGAGGTTTTCTTAAAGTCTTTCAAAGAGCTACTGAAATATTCAATAAGAAAGAATCCAGACGGAGCTGGACTCTGGGCTGTTGCGTTGGGTGTCATGTTTCACGTCTGGCACGTCCGTCTAACGGAATAATGCTTCAACCTGGAACTCAAGTGGCCAGAAGGGTTCTGAGTCGGAATGAAGAACCCAATCTGAAATGATCTTCTGTCCCTAATGGGGGAAAGATGACACCACAGCCAGAGTGAGGTGAGCAGTGAACCAGGTTTTAGACACCCTCGCCGTGTTTCCATTATTGCTGGGATCGTAACATCCACCATGGGCGACCTGCAAACAAAGAGGAGCGATGGAGATGTGCAAAGAATTTAGCCTGTGGACAGGATACTATTTAATGGTTTGGTTTTTATTCTCAATTGTAATTTGCTGTTCAGTTATCGTACACAAGGTGACCATGAGGTTTGGCTTCTTGTCATGTTTTGTCTTGAACTGTCAGCAAAAGCTGAAACTGATGGAGAGAGTCAGTGGGATTAAAACGGACAGTTAAAGCCTGTAAAGTGGGCAAAAGCAATCAAGTCCAACATCGGTCATCATGTTCTGTACCTTGTATTATGCAATTTAGCCCATCATAAAGAGCATAAGATAAATGGTGCACCTTCATGGTGCCCAAAGCGCTCCACAAAGCCTCACATTTATCCATTCACACACATTCACACACCAGTGGGCGCCTGCTGCCACGCAAAAGTGCTGCCAGGCCCATCACAGCAATTTAGGACCGGTGACAGAACATTAAGATGATCTAGTCGTAAAAAAAACACAAAGCAGAGTTCACCCGTCGTCCCTGGTGATTACGAAGGGAGTCCAGTACATATTATAAAAAAACAAACATTTAGTTAAACACAAAACACAGTTGTGGAATTATCTGTCCCTTCGCTGCACCAAAGTAAACAAAACAAGACCCTCCCTAATGGTTAGGTAGTATATTAATGTCCAAGGACGTAGATGTCCTGCTACTGGATTACATGTTTGTGTTCATAAAGATGGAGCGTGAAAATGATCGATGGAAAATAACAAAACAAGAAATAAGTCTAAAAATAAAAAAAATAAAAAAAAACACTAAATGAGATAAATTACGGAACTAATAGCTTTAACTGAACTCGATCGGCAGTTTTTGAGGACAGCTGCAGAGATCAGACTCTCAGTGTGGCTCGTTTGGCAAAGGAAGGAAACTTACTATTGAAATGATATTATTCTTTGTCTTACATCCTGACATCTAACTGTCAGTTCATATGCTGAACGTCTGCCAGGACCAGCAGAATAGTAATATTCAATAAAGATTGTGTCAGTCGGGTGTTTTTTCTCAGATCATCCCGAGACTTCAGCAGCTGCAGGATAAACGGGCTGCGTCTGGATTTGTATTCCTGATCTTCACAGAGCAAAGATAATCCATTTATTCCTGGGTGGAGAGCCTGGAAGTTGTTGCACTGTCAGGCAGTTGATGTAAAAGTCAAACCTTGGGCTTTATTTGACCGTTTATTCTACACTACGGACAAACAGATCAAACCCTCTATGTATAACATACAAAACAATAAAGTTGGCTGTGCAAATCTGTGTTTAAGTGAGTGCAAAGGTGAGATAACATGCTCATATACTGTGAATCATCAAGAAAGCACAGAGATTAAGGACAATTAAATATCGCTGTTACATTAGTTTACATCACTATTTACTGAAGCTGCATTAAGCTTCATCCTGATTTCGCATCATTGCCCTTCCACATCCTAATGATCACCGGGAGCCGACCGGAGGAAGGCGAGCGCCGTGCAATCCAAAGTCTCTCTTATTCAACTCGTAAATTGACCGGAATCCTGTCAACTTGCATGGGGAAATGAAATCCACTCGAGCGAGTGTAATCAGGCATGTGATTTGAAAGAAACACTCTACTACTGTCATTTAGGAAAATAGACAGCCATTAAAAAGGCTGTTTTTTTATTTTTGTTTTCTGAGAAATGCGTTATTCATATGAAAAAGATGGCAGCACTGCCTTTCCAGTCCAATAAACTCAATAAACTGTTAATGATAAAGCAAATTGAAAATGTCAGAAGTGCTGAGAGGAGTGCCATGCTTTCCTAAAGAATCCTGGTGCATAGCGGATATTGATGAATGATCAGGCTGCGTTGTTGTTTCTATTACTCCATTTAGAGCAGATTTTAAAATGAAACCTGATCCCAGAAACAACATCGTTGCTGCATGGTAAAAGCAGCACTGCACATTTTGTCAGACTCAAGAAGGAAAGTCCTCACCAAAGGAAAGTGAAGGCTAATGCATCAGAGATGGTCTGCAGGCCTTCATGTGTGTTAATGTGTGTAAATCCTGCTTTCCATAACACAGCAGGTACAGTACAGCAGGCGAGGATCAACTCTTGCACAGGATCATAGTGAGGCAGCAGCTCAAAATTAACCATTATCAAAATGACCTGTTGTTATTTTAATCCAGGTCTGCTTATTTTTCCCTTTAGTTTGCACCTTTTTCCTTACGCAGGCTATTTCAGTGATGAAGCTTCAAAAAACAAAAACAAATCTGAGTGAGGATCAGGAAAACCCCCTGAACTGATTTTTTGATTCACATCTTTTGTGCATGTATTGTAGAACAGGATGAAACATTAGCCGCGCTCCATGCATGGATCAAAATAAAGAATTGTAATCACACAATTACTTTAATTGGCTGTAAATGATGCTTTTATTGCAGTGCAGCAAATTAAAACCTGAAAGGGGTTGCATATAATAAGGAGAGTGCAGAGAACTATTACATGAACCTGTGTTCCTCCTACATTTTATGTAGCTTTATAAGCTCACAGTTTAGTTTTTTCCTGTCTTCGCCATTTCTTTTTAGTTTATCTCGTTGTCAGTGGACAGTTTTGTGATTTAAACTATTAACTGCGTCCTGAAAGAGACGCCTTAGAAAATATTGAAGTTACAGGATGCTGTGGGGAGAAACTGCCTCATGGTAAAGTGCCAGCATTGCAAAACACAATTAAATGTAATGAAGAAAAGTAGCAGCTCAGGAGCAAAAAAGAAGACTATTATCTTAGCATAATTATCCGATGATTGTATTACATTATTTGCTAAACTACGATGTATTGCTTTTGGATCAAAATATATTACAGTCATCCGCGTGCCAGATATTCAAGCAAAAAAAGTTTTTTTTCTCCAACTGCAGGTTGTATTTGCGCTGCAGCTGTGGAAGCAGTGTGCGTTTTAAATTACAGTGGCGCTGAGGGGGATCATCCTCGGTCCACTTAAAGGGAAAGCTGCTCTACCTGAGTCTCTATTGGAAGCCTGTTGAATATGCATTCATGGCTTTGTTAGAACTGAAGAGGGCTGTGTGCTCAGGCCCTGCCGCTAAGCGACAGTGCAAATACAATGGTGAGCCCTGCTGCCATGGTACACAAGATTCAAAACACGTATTCCCACTATGCCGTGTTTCTAATTTATTGATTATTGTAGTGAAATCCTCTGAGATCCTGCTCCACTAGGCAACATGCCTCTGATATCACTAGTGAGATGAGCACTGAGGCCGGCGAAGCATCAAGGTACGATTATATCAACAGCTAAAGCTCCAGCACGACCTGCGACCTGGTAAACGGACAAACCACGGTTCATAAGATGAATGAATAATTCAAGGAAGATATGTGACGCAATATTAGATGGATTGGTAAATTCTGTATTTCCACTTCAGTGAAATAAAATACAAATGATGATGTCATGATCTCCTTCTGGGTTTTGTATCAAAGAGATGTGATTTATAAGACATCTGTGTAGCACTGCAACGTTCTATAGAAATACACACACATCACCTATCAACACTGGCATTTGACTGATTTGGGACATTTTTGATTTGGATATTTTGATTGCTGTTAATCACATTGTCTTAAAATGATCCATTTTCAGCACCTTGAATAGACTTCTGTCAAAGAATAATAAATATTCCACAATAGATATCCGTTACGGGAATTACCGGATGCAGATAATCATCAATCCAGATACTCAATCTGCTATTTCATATTGTGTGATTTTACTCCAGCAAATGCCCTGCATTCCACACAAAGCTCCCACTGACTACTTTCATTATCAATTAAATGTTAGTTATTTACACATTTAATCAATTGACCATTTCGTACACGCAATAAAAAAAAAGTGTGGAAAAAATGCAGATCACAGTTTCTCAGAAACACAAGAGATGTAATTGAATTGCATTGTTTGCTCAACAACTTTTGAAAAATGTCATGAAAATTCTTTAAATTTACTAAGCTGGGACTGTTTTTCATTCAACTAATTGATTAACAAAGTAATAATAAACTTTTAATTATTAATCAAAAGTGCACTGTTTGGAATTATCCAAATGTGATTGTCCTGTTTATTCGGACCATTAACCAGAATGTGGTTATGCTGTGTTTGAAAAATGCCGGCTGTGCGGTGTGGGAGTAAATCTCCTCTCACTAGATATCCTGTATTAGGGAGATAAATGCCACAGTTGGCTCTCAAAGGAGTTCCAAAGATTTATGGATTGCTTCTGTGCAGCAGGCTTCTGGGAGGCAAATATTCTATGAAATCCTCCACATGTTTTGGTAGTCAGAAACGCACGAGCACGCACACACATAAAGAAAGACTCCATTCAAAACTGAAAGGCTCAGCTGCAGCGTCTTGCTTCTAGTTAAGAAACTAGAACCAAACTGTTTAAGGAAGAAATGAAACACCAAAGAGCAGAAATGCAGGGTGGATGGGGGGCTGTATGTAGGAGTGTGTGTGTGTGTTTAAAGGGGGCGTTAGATGCAAGACTTGAGGGTGTTGCATCATCCCATTAATTACCCACGCTTCACAATGTCCTCCACTACAGAGTACATGACCCACATGCCCAGAGAGATAAGCAAGGCTGAGCAGAGACTGCGAATATAATGAAAGAGCAAAATGAGACTAAATGCAGCTCCTCACCATCACATTTTTATTTCCGCTTCAGCCTCAATCCTTATCAATTACCACTGAATAGCTGGGCAATAAATAAATGGGCTATGAGGTTGGGGGTGTGGAGGGACGTCATATCAAGTGTTATGATGGAAAGTGGCCTGGTGGGAGACGCCCCCTGTGTCCGGCCAGTTAGTGTGAAGGGCCGTGACGGATAAATCTGATCCTTTGCAGGGGCATTATTGATCCAGAAAAAAGCTTGCTGCACGAATGAAATATGAGCTCTGTGCTGTTATTGCCTTTATTCCATGAGATGGATTCGCTTCAGGCGCAATAGGAACCCACACTTTCTCATGTAGCCCAAACTGAACAAGTCGGTCATTAAGCCCAATCACACTGAGGGGCTGCTGGCGCCGGCCGGCAGAGCTTGGACTCGAATTTTATGAGGTCTGGGTGAGTGGATGTTAGTTTAAGAAGAGAAAGGCATCATTGTTTGCCCAAAGAACTCCTAGAAAATAGAAGCAAACTCTGCAAAAGTCATCATCTGACCTCAAATGGCCACCGTTAAATTCACTTGAGCAACAAGCTGTGCCGTCACAACTGCCCTCCCCCCTCGCCATGGCGCTCAGATGAATGACTGTCCAAGTCGGTTCGGTGTCTCACACTGATTCTGGGTGTTTATGAAAACCATGCAAATCTCCAGAGGAGCAGCACAGCCTATTTCACTGCAAATTAGGTTAATCGTGCTCCAGAGAGACCCGATTAATAATCCCCATAGAGGCTATTAAGATGGCACCTAAATTGCAGGAATATCCGAATAGCACATGCAGTATAGTAATGGCACGTTTCTCCCTGGAGCTCTTGGCTGAGTGAGCTGCGAGGACGCCAACTGCTTACAAACGCCCAAAGAGAAAACACCTCTGAGCGGAGTGTAATTGAGAAGTCTGGTTGGTTCAGCCGGATACAAAATGGTTTTCTTTTTCAAGAGAGGATAATTGACTGAATGCTAAACACGGCATTATCAATATGATATGTCAATATGAGAAACGTATTATTATACGTTGGAATTATTTCCATTGCTTACAAATGCTTTAATTACCTGACAAAAAAAAGCTTATATGGGCACGAAAAGTACGTGTCAGAACGGCGCCACCTGTATTTAAGAGGAAGCAGACAAATGAAAAACCCTCCTGAAAGCCAACTAGTGCGCCTGCAAGTAATGTCTTCCAGTTGCAGCATGCTGAAGCCTGATGGCGTCCCCCGGAGCTTCAGACGAGAAAGAGCTCACCGTGGGGAGCCAAAGGATGTCTGACGTCTGAGAGATTGAGCCTGGGAGAGATTAATCCCTGTTGGTTAGCCCTCTAGTGAGACTCCGCCTCCAGCTTGTTGTAACTCTGTACAGTTGTGGGCACATTTGATCCAGGCCAAACCAATCTTTGAGATAAATACACAGTATGCACGTATAAAATCCCTGAATTTCCCCCCCAGCTATATTTATCCTCGCATAATGCTGTTGTTCTTTCCATTTGCCTTAAAGTGATGGCTTTGTGTACATAAGGCTGTAGGTAAAACTGAACACGCTCCTCATGCCAAATGTCAGAAATAATATTGCCAGTAATAAAGTTCAGTTTTAGGGATTTATTAGTGAAGCCCTGAACAAGATGATTTATCCAAAATGTCTAACCCTAACCCTTTAAGAGGAAAAAATATCATCCTGAATTCAGCATTCAGTGTAAGCAATAAACGTTCGAAGATGTTAAACATTCAAGCAAAAGTTCAGGAGACTTCTTCAGTCCATCCATTCATCCATTCATTTTCATGCCTGCTTTATCTGCCTTGTTTGCTGGAGACTGTCTCAGCTTTTCTATGGGCAAGAGGCAGGGTACACCCCGGAAGCGTCGCCAGCACTTCACGGGGCCATATTCAGCACAGCTTTTGGAATAAGTTCAAATTGAAGGCACAAATTGATCATCTTTGCTGTCTGGAATGTTTTAGAACAATTTCAAGATGCCAATCATGATGCTTAATTTGGCAAACGATTAGTGGATTTTTTTCTTTCGTACTTAATTTTAACCCCAAAAAACATCTTGAATCATCTCATTGACGGCAAAAGGTGGCTTCTGCTCTTACTCTGTCATTGGCCAGAGAAGTAGAGAGGGATGAAACTATGGAATAAATACTGTATGTATCCATATATCATCTTATGACAAATGTATGAATCTTTAATATTCAAAACACATTACTGAATGCAGATGATGTGAACAGTAACTAGGAGGTGTTCCCTCTTCCCTGGATGTTTATTGCTTCTTTAGGTCCTTTGGGCACCTGTTTTACTCTTCAGACATGCTGTTGCAACAATGGCCCTGGGTCAGGTAGGTCTGGTAGGTGGTCTGTAGGTGGTCTGTAGGTGGTCTGTTGGAGGTCTGTGGTTTTACTGGCACATGCACAACACATACAAACACAACTTGTGGTCAACAGCAAAGCTCACACACAGCGCTCCGTAACAGCGCTCCGTGACAGCGCTCCGTCCCACTGCGAGCAGGTGACTGGGAAAATCCCTGAAGATGGAAACTGATTCCTTTGCGCCTAATCCAGACAGACAGAGCGGTCTGAATGCAACTCATTTCATCATCCTTCACATCTGCTCTGCATTTAGGCATGTTAGCGTTGCTCTGTAAGGTCAGTCCTCAGACGTGTGTGTATGTGTGTGTGCGTGCGTGCGTGTTGGGCGGGGAAGGGAGGGGGTTATTTAGAGAGAAAAGCTTACCTCTACATGCAGGCTGTCTACACGCCTTCCTCTCCTCTAATTTAGATGAGTTCTACTCGCGCACATTTTTTTTTTACTTCCACGCTGATTTAAAATAAAATCAAAATCTTGAAGTTATATTTGAGTAGTTTACACTTCGTTTCACAGACTAGTCCACCGTATAGACTTTGCTTCTATAGGATTACAGACCTAGCCTTGCAGACATGCGCGACTGTCTGTATACGCGTTTAAAGCGCGTGCACGCGAGAGTCCGTGAGCGTGTCTGTTGCTGTTCTGTTGGCGACCCCCAGTGTACAGGATGAGCCAGTTTCGATCATATTGCACTTTTAATCAGCACAAAACACCTACATGAAAATCCACGGACGACCTCGGAGGACTAAGACAAGTCTGTCCGTACATTTGACGTTTGAAATGTTATATTATTAAATCTTTTATCGCAGCAGACTTACTAAGTTTCATCGCGTAACTTACTGTGGCGCATATATATATATATATGATGTTGAACAGCGCCGTCAAATGTGAAAGAACACAACCGTGTCTCTATTTGTCGGTAACAAATGAAACAGTGCGTCTCTTACCTGCGCGCAACGCTCCGATTCACCCACATTTTTCTTCGTCTGCCGAATCGGACTCAGTCCTCTCGGTGTCCTCCCATTTCGATGGGTTTCCTCCAAAGTCGACAGCAGCTGGCAAAAAGCGCACTCAAGTGACAGATCTCACTCCAGATGCCAATAACGCAGCCATTCTTTAAGCCATATCCTTCAAAGCTGCGCACGCCAGATTCATCCAACAGCACTGTCAGATCATCATTAAAAAAAAAAAAAATCCAGAAACAATAATCAGGTCTCTTCTATGATTGCTCATCAATTGTCTTCCTTCCTGGCTGTCAGTTCGAGGCGCGGGGTTCAGGCGCGGGGTTCAGGCGCGGGAGGGGACAGGTGAGAGGGGAAACGCGAGAGGGACCCTCAAACTTTGCCTTCTCGCAGATTCTTCCTTGCGCCTCCCGACTGCAACGACAGAGACGGAACGGGGCGGACGCACGGCAGGTGCTTGGCATCTTCGTCGCTGAAAAGACAGCGCATCTTCTCCTCCGTTGTTGGAAGGCGAACGCACGTCCGGAATACAGCGAGCGGAAAGAGGAGGATGTGCGCGTCTCTGAAGCGCCGAGGAGACAAGTCACCGCTGGTTGGGGGGGGTCCTCGCTATCTCCTCACATCTCTGGAGGTGTGGATGGCTGAGGAGGGGTTAGACAAAGTAAAATAAATAAATAAATACAGATATAATAGGTGCAACTGAAATGGAAGAGTGGGGGGGGGGGGGGTGGCACAGCACAGAGACGCCTGCATGTATGGGGTGGAGAGTTCTTTCAGAGGAGTTGGAGAGAGGGAGAATGGGAGCTTATCATAGGGGAGGAGGGGGAGAGGAGGAGGCTGGTGCGTCTCCTGCCGCTCCTCTTCTCTCAGACTGACAGACGGCCTGCCTGCTGAGCCCCACGATGCCGTGACGTCATTTTAAAAGCCAAATCTGTCATGTGCTGGACTGTCTCACGTCAACTCATGTTGAGTTCCCCCCCCTCCCCGCACAGAGCTGCCCACTGCACGAAGCTGCAGCAGACGGGCTGGTGCATGTGAGTGGAGTAGAAGCAAAATGCTTGATTTAAATTTAGGAGACACGCAGGTTGATGTCAATCACGCTGTGGTCTGGCAATCAGCACCAGCTGATGGAGTCTAATAGAGCAAATGTGTTTGAAGCCACCTTTTATTTAAAGGCATGAGTCCTGAATAGTTTCTTCTCAAAATCTCAGTGCCCCCCCCCCCCTTCCTCCTAAAATAGAGTGAAGCCAATGAATGTAGGTTGCAAAACACAGTTTGATACCAAATGGGTGGATTACGGTAAGCAGTGAATATTACAGATGTTTGAAATGTATCAATTGGTGATTCATTAAAAATAATTATTACGCCTGTCTCCAGTTTATATTATTATTATTATTATTATATTCATACAACTTCTATAGATACGCGGTCCCTGCTGCAGTTCCCCTTCCCGGCCTGTAGAGGTCACCTGTATAGCAAAAAGGACAAGATCCCTCCCAATCCTGTTTGCGTTCATTGGCTGGATCTTGACCACCTCATATTGTGCTTTCCAGAGATTTTTACAATTGGACCCAAAGAATGAGAGCAGCACGAGATAACTGCTTTTGTCAGAATGAGCAGAGAGTGCACAGCCAGCAGAGGTGCTTCTGCTTGCATCAGTATGCAGACATGGTGCTGATCTGTAGGTATAAAGTCTACCACACACCTTTCTTTATTTAAGCATTAGAATGGGAGCATAAAGTACATATGAACTGATGGTGCTAATTAATCCATGAAAAAAGAAAAACTGGATCAATTTGAAGTTCTGCTTCGCAGTTGCCAAAGAGACCATCAGGCTTGGAGAATCATAAGAAACTCTCACTGTGTCATAATTCATCATCTGCGTCCTTTGAAGGGTGCATTTGGAGAAGAAATGCTGATTATATCTATCATTGACATGATAACGCTACTTCATCTTTGCCATAATCAATAACAGTATCTTGAAACAAGAAGATGAAAATGAAATTATTCAATACAGAGTTTTCACACTGCGTGTAAATGTGTGGCTATTGTTCAGCATTCATTCACACACTGCGCTCCATCACATCACTTTGAGCTTCACAGCAGGGGCGTCTCTCTAATCCCCAGTTTGTCTGTTTAATGCTGGATCGTTCTCATATGACCTGAACGCAGCATCAAACTGTCACCCTGGAGGCAGACGAGAAAGCGTGTACTACAAGACGTCAGCGATGCACAAGATGTCATTGCATCAGAATACATGACGTGATCACGCAGCCAACACCTCGGCATCGGCGTGTCACCCCAGTGAACACGTCAGCCTGTTTTTAGCCATTGTGATGGCTCCAGCCTCTCCCAGACTGACACTGGGTTGTTGACGCGTTCCATGTTGGATTTTCTGTGCACAGATTTTCAATGTCCACTAACATGAACCTGCAAGACTTAGGCTCCCCATGCCTCAGCCTGTGGTTCTGTCGTTCTGCTGGGCTTCACTGACATTCTTCAGGACTGCTTTGACCAGCTTTCCTCCCACTCTGATGGATTGCAGCTCTTTACTGTGATGTTGCTACTCGATTCTCAAGAAGGGAAATTTCCCTCCCTAATGTTACCACAATAAATTCTTCTGTCAAATATCATCATTGCTGCATTTGCATGTCTGCATACATTCAAATCCAAGGGGGGCCCATCAGTATCTCCCTGGCAGATGGACGCCTTCATTGCTTTCTTTCTCTCTGTCGCTTCCTTCATCTTCTCCCTCCATATTCCCACGCTCACTGTTTTGCGTGCCGTTTTTCCATGTCACACGTTTGTGTATATATACTCTTAGACGCTTGTTGCTGTCAGATCACGCAAGCACTGGACGTGTGACAGTGTGAACACTCATTTTGCCGCAGAGACCCCGTCAGAGGTTGCCATGCGCGTGCTTCCGACTGTGGGTGGCTTCGGTTAGCGTGGACATAAATGCAGCATACTAAAACATCTGTTGTGTAAGCCATTAACACTCCGCCATAAGAGTGTGAATTAAAAGGAAGAGGGGATTTAAGTATTGCTTTGTATCTGCTAAACTGGGTTGACTCATCCTGAACGGCAGTTCTGGGTGCAGTTTAAGTGTGCATGGTGGATTGGGTGCTGCAGAGGGAGATTATGGTCTTGCAGGACAGCCGTTCAGTCTGTTGTTTTCAGTGCAGAGGTTGGCATGAAAATATTGCCCTCATCTGTTGTTTAAAACACATTTTACTCACCATTTGAACTATATATATATATATATATATATGTGTGGGTGTGTGTGTTTTAGTGGCCCAACGGTCAGGTTATATTGGTTAGAGCAGCACTCATCAACTGCGAGACCACTGGCCACATCCAGCAGACTGAAGCTTTATAAAATCACACATTTAAAATTCTCATCTCCAGTGGATGAGACTGACTTCATCCTTGGGGATCAGCAGTTATCTCGCCAACCCCTGATAACAAGCCAAAATGTCTGCAGTTCACCAGGTCTGATTATCCTCCAGCTTCATCCGCTCCACTTGGTTGACACACCAACAAACTTCTCTGCTCTCCCGATGGCCATTCACAGCGAAGCTGAAAGCAGGATAGGGTCCAGACAAAAGTTTGTTAGCTTATCTATTAAACATGAGAAATATTACTTGGGTTCATTTTAATTGGGCAAAGTTTGCAGTCAGCTTAAAACTCGTAGTTCTGTTTGCTTCCTCAAACTGGAAGTACATTTACTTGAACTGTTGGTATTGTATAATAATAATAATAATATTAAATTTTATTTATATAGTGCTTTTCTGAGAACTCAAAGACGCTATATCACCAGCTGCCTTCTTTGTGGTGGCCTGGGAGCAAGGTTTTTCCAAATAGTGTCCTACTATCAGTATGATTTTCAAAGTTTTTCACATGGAGTCTGGCTAAAGGCAAACAATATAACATGAATTTTGGAAAAATGGAAAAAAAGAAATTATAATTAGTTCATCAAAATATATTTTTTCTAATTTGAAAATCTGGCCCTCACGCGCTCTGCCAAAAAGAACTCTGGCACTGGGGCAAATGTAAATTATCACTCAATGCTCAAGTTTTACTGTAATAAAGGCCTGATTAACTGTGGAGAAAAAGGTATAAATCCTAATGTTTGGTTTGGCGGTGTCCTTCTGCAGACAGACAGATGGACAGATGGACTGGCTATCCTCCCAGCTACACAACAGCACATCCTCTGCTTACTGACAAGACCACCTTTTATTAATTTAATCCTATTGTCAAAGTGGAGCCTGGACTCCATTTGAGGAGATTCCCAGTAAAGATGAAATATTATTTTCACTATAATTCCTGTCACCAACACAACAATTCAGGCCATGAGTTTCGTATGTCTTCTGTAGTAAAATATCAAGTTTGGGGGGGGGGGGGGTAATCCAGGGTTCTTGGTCCCTATGTGCCGAAGCCATTTTGATTCCTCGTTAATCAAGCAAACTGTAGATAAACCCGAGTTTTAAGTCTGACTTCTGGTTTGTCTGTTAAAATACTTTTATTTCTTGGAGGTCGTCGTTGCCTCTCCTTCCTCCTGAGTTGGACTTTCCCTCTTAGCAAAGAAGCTCTCCAAAGACCTTTGTTTGTTTGTTTTTTATTCATTTTCACTAGTTTACGGCTGTTTTTTTTAGTAACGTATCACGTGACCAAGAAAATTCACAGGCGAATGTTACGTTGGCGAAAATCCGGTCGTTTTTCAAAAGAAAACATATTTTAGACACTAATAATCAATACAATGGAAATTGCATAAATTAGTCATTCTGAATTACAGTCAGTCTCCATTTGAGACTGACTGTAATATGCCATATTGCAAAGTTACTAACTGAACATGCACAGTTCTGGTCTGACTTATCGCGATACGGTGATCTGATTAAAATGAGTGGAGTATTTCCTTGTTTAATTGACAATATTGCTATGCAATGGAGCTTAGGTGAGGATAAATGGGAAGAAGCAGAAACCTGCACTATGGAGTCCAGTGTTTTATCACTGGGTTAATTGGGCATAGTCAGGTTATAAAATTTTATTGTAACTGATTTAATTATTGCCAAGTGATTGCATTATAATGGGTGTGCCCATATGCTTCGATTATAAAGATAAATTAATCTAGTATTTGGGCAGCTTCTCAGATTTGCCTGTGCATTGTTACATAGGATCTATCTTCTGTGTTTGTGCACACAGAGAACATTGAACCGGCTGTTAATGCATGGTTCAGTGAACTCTTCTTGTACGTTGCTAATGTGTCCACCTCTTTTTAATGGACACATTTGTCAGTTTTCTGTAACATTAAAATCTTTCAAAGCAAGATGGCCCATTTTCATTTAAAAAAAAACAGTTAAAAGTTAAGAAGAAAAGACAAACTGAGCAGCTGCAATAAAATGTTAATGAAGCAGCTCTGGTTTTCAGTGACATGTCACATCCCCGTCACCAAATGTAACACAAGTGAGTCATCTAAAGATTAACTTCTCAGCAGGCTATCTATCTGTAAGAAGGAAAAAAAAGGGCAAAATATGCATAGCATAATCCTACTTCAAGCATATCCCAAAAATCTACTTTGCAAAAATACAACAATAATTCTATCCTAACAGCATTTCTGTAAGCAACATTTGCACAAAACAAGTTAGTTAATTGTTCAAATACTATATTGCAATGAGACCGAGGTTTGAGAGACGGACCAATCTTACTCAACCAGATTTGCTTTTTACCTCCGTCCAGGATAATTGGTTTGTTTGTCTGTCTGTGAGCAAGATAACAGAAAAGACAGCGATACACTGGACTGATCTTCATGACATTTTCATGGAATTGTTGGGAATCTTAACAGAAACAGTTGATTAAATTTTTGTGATGATCCAGAAGAGATCCTGGATTGGGGATCACTTTGAAAATTCCGTTAACGTTGCAGTCAATGGAGCATCAGAATTTGTTCCTCAATATCTCGGTTTGATTATTGACTGATGTTTATGGAATTTTAGGGTGGGGACGTCTATCTCATCATCGAATTTCATCTGGATCAGATCCTCAATATGGTCTTGAAAAAATATGACATTTTAACATTAAACTCCATTTGTGAGGGTTGCTATGGTGACTCTTGCTGCAGGTTGATTTCTGCTCCTGCACAGCTGTGGAGGCATCGTTGAACTGAACGAGACGCACCTGTTACACATCTCACCCAATCAGCTCCTGCCTCTTCGGACAGTTCTCAACCAGAATATCCTCTCTGTTTCCTCAGTGATTTCAGGCTCTCCCGTTCTATGCGTCGTCCTGTATTCCCTACAGTTATATCTTTAATGCTTGAGGAAACACATCCAGCTGAAATCGGGGTAAATTTTCACAACAAAATGATTATATTTTGGGACCCTTTCAATAATGTTAAGGCCTTGAGCCTGTCATTGTCGTTTCGCTTTGCTTGCCATCTCTCTCTATTGATGGGCGGTGCCTGAACCAAGGCTGACTGGACTCACCTGGGCCCGCTGATATAGCCTCGCTCCTCCTTCATTCCAAATGAGAAACTCCTCCACCTTAGACGCTGTTCTATTGTGTTTAATGTCTTTGGTTACCGACGTCATGCTATACGTTTTTGTATATAGTTTTGTACATATTTTGTGATTAAAACATTGTTACGCTGCAAGTCCGACGTCTCTCCCTTCTCGTTTGTCACGGCTCTGAGCCGGTCATGACAATAATCCACAAAGGAGGTTCTGTGTTTTGTTGTTTGTTGGTTTTTCTTTTTTTTCCTTAGGCACGTACAAAGCACACATTATCCTGCAAAATGGGTCTAGTACCACCGCTAGAATAGAATTGAGGATAAAGTTCTATTTAGAACTAGATAAAGGGAGTGAGCAACATAGCGACATGCTCTGCCTATCCTCTCAGAACCATGGACCGTCGTGATGCATGGATCAGTGTTCATTACTATCTTAGCCCACCTGACATATCTTGATAAAAAAAAAAAAATCTAAATCAAACTGTCAACTTTGTGAATTTAATTGGCATAATTGTCAGGATGACAACTGACACAAACCGCAGTGGGCGTCTGGAAATATAACAATAGCCTCATGAATATCACAATATTATGATGTGCAGGAACATTATGACTCTAGTGTCACACCTGTCAGAGCTGACTATTGCAAAGATAAGCCTGAGCTCTGCCAGGCTTTCCCAGGACATCCTGCTGCTGGGCGGCGGGCAGACCCTGATTGATTTTCTCATTTTCCCGCTGCTAATATTCGCAGGATATTCCAGGCTAAATTTATAGAAGAAATATTCCAAATGTGTGCTTTTATGTTTCATACCACCAAAAACAAGTCAGAGTAACCATCAATGAACTCTGTCTATTTCGTTCTCTCTCTCTGTCTCGTTAAAATGATGAGTGATGGTTCGGGGGAGAGACTGGCAGAGGGAGGAAGACGAAGAGGATGGTGAAACCATCCTCATCCTAGCTCGTCACGCCCTTCTGCGTCTCATCTACATGCATAGGGCCCCCTGGGGTGTCGACGTGCAATGCCTTCCTAACACATGTCTAAAATGATGTGTGCTTGCGTTCATTTGAAGACGTAATCTATGGCCTCTTGAGGGGAGAGACGTGAATGAAACGCATTTAACCCCGACCTTCACAAGGTTTGGGATGGTCTTGCCTATTTATATATGTGGCATTATGCATTTATAGTGGTCACCTATAATAACGTATTTCCATCTCATCTTGGGCACCATCTGCATCTGTATGAGATACACACAGGCATGAAAGTTATTAATAGCTTACTCCAGAATGCTGCTTTGCAAATGTATAACTATTAGACTGCCCCCCCCCCCCCCATACTCATAATATTTACTTATACAAGTTGACCTGAACTCATCCAACTCAAAGATTATCGGATGACCGGCAACTCACTTGGCGTGACAAAAAAAATCTGTGGCAGGATGTTAGTTTGGAAACCCCCCAAAGCGTGTGAAATGAGGCTTTCACTGAATCTTATGTCCTTTTTAAGGGGGACACAAGTCCTCTTTGCTGTCCTCTAATTTGTCAATGCCAAAAGAAGACACACTGAGCAGGTGAAATAGGCCCCTACACAGGCTGGAAGTTGTTCACTAACAGGCTATAATGGAGAGTCAATATGGCAAACACAGATAATTAGCAGGCAGTAGTTCTAAAATGATGAACATAAATGGCTTACATTAGCTTCATAGCATACACAATCATGCCAGTGTTGTAGGATGCTGAGTCAGGGCCTGCTGAGGACATCATGTGCAAATGAGTTACAACTGTGAGGCAAGTTTCCTGATCGCAGGAGCAGCCGGTAAATGTGCAGTGGACAGGTGTGGGACAGCAGGGTCTGGAACATGCACTGTAAAACTCAAAGAGGAGGACAGAGGAGGGGAAGAGGGCAGAGGGAGGAGGCCTCGTCAATAACAGCTGATGATTGTAAGGGGGGGACGGATCCATTCACTGGACACATTTATTCCTGCCTGGAAGGGAAACACAGTGGATGTAATAAAGATTCGAATGTGACGTAAGACGAGTTCTGAGGGACAGCTAGACAGTTAATGTCAACATTTGCAAGCTTGATTGCATCTGGTGCATTTCACTTCCAGGCTTCGGCGAGTGTATCTTAGACGTTTGTTGATATTTGACAACGGATTTATGGTTTTCTGTCTGTATGGGGGAAACTATATGAAAAGCTAACATTTATAGCGAGGGGTGTGTCTGCCATCGTTAGCTGCTGTGGGGTGCAACATATTTTCATCCACTTATTTATTCCGTACTTGCGTGAGTGAGTAAATTAAAAGTAAATTACTTCAGCACCCGTTTGATGCACAAAAAAAAGTTTCATAATCTGATTGTCGACAGCAACCCAGCAGGGCACTGATTTATAGATTGACATGCATCTCTCCACCCCCTGAACACACACACACACACACACACACACAAAGGTTTCCAGCACACTGGGTCAAAAGTGAAGTTTCAACTCACATTTACCGTTGTTCAAATGTAGGCCTAACAGTAGAATCGAGGTGGAAAATAAAACGACAGACTTTTTGTTATTGTGCAGGAGGAGTCATCTGAAATGCGTCTCTACACGCTGCTTTCAGCCCTCTTGTCTGCTTTCACATATCTGCATTCAAGCCATGCTGTTGTTTCACATCAACCCGAAAGCTTTAGAATGACACCCTCAAACTCCACCACTGATGCTACAGGGAGGATTCCTCACAAGTTGGCTCATCACAAGCACTCCAGCTATTCTTCGTTGAGTGCAAAACAAGGGCATGAAACAAGTTCTTTGAGTTTGAAACACTGCTCCGTGATTTCCACATAAAAACAATCGGTTTTTTGTCATTTTTGGTGTGTATGGATTATCATTAAAAAATAAAAGCCAACACAAAGGGCTCACAGTATTGGGCATTGATTCTGGCAGTTATGACATCACTATTACTAAATTTTCAGTTGCATATTGAAGGCAAAGAGCTTCTCAGTAACTGGTTCTTGTAATGTTTTAGTGGCACGCTAGAGTCGGCACAGGAGGCATTTCTCTCAAGCATTTTTGAAGTGCAGCAAAGCTTACTGCAGCGGTTGTGAACGAAAACTGTTGAGGATTAGTAAGTGATGCCACCAGTATACAAACGTGTGTGGGTGTGTGTGTGTGTGTTGCCAACTGAAGCACGTCCATATGAGGGTGAGGCCTGTCAATCCTCGGGCTGATGTTTACCATATCTCTGCTGCGAGAGGAATACTGACGGCTGGAAATGTGTTAGAGGGTGAGAACTGAGAGAAAGAGATCCCTGGACTTCATGACTTTAGCTAAATATATAGTGAGTCCAATTGTATTCCAATTAAAATGTTATATATTAGAATGTGTATCTACTGAGGTCATTCACTAAAACTAGAAAGATTTTGGGCAGCACAATGGTGCAGTGGGTAGTGCGGCGGCCTCACAGCGGGAAGGTCCTTGGTTCAATTCCACCTGTTAGTCTATGTGTGGCCCTGCGATAAACTGGTGACCCTCACCTGTAACCAGCTGGGACAGCCTCCAGCATAACACAAAGGGCAAGAGGTGACGTACACCCCGGAAGCGTCGCCAGGGCATCCCGGGGGGCCAGACGGAGACCGACAAACATTCAAGCACACACTCACACCTCCGGACAATTTGGAGTGATCAATTCACCTAAAGTGTATGCAGATACGGGGATAACATAGAAATTCTGCACAGAAAGGAACCAAACACAGAACCATATTGCAGCGCTACTCACTACGCCAGCGTGCCGCCCCAGCATAAGCCGTGACCTGTGTTTTGTATAAGCGGCTGAAGATGAATGAATGCATTCATACCTAGGCGAACACAGTCTTTTTATTATTGTGTTTATATAAAAAAAAAAAATCTTATATATATATATGAAAAAAGAGGACTAAGGTGTCACCATGGTTATGTGACCAGCAGGTCAATCACAAAGTGATAAAGGGTTGCCAGCCTCAGGAACCATTTTTCACTTTGCTGCAGGCACCTCGCTGTGCCTGATTCTCTCTCCCATCAGGGTGATGGCCAGAGACGAGCCGGTGGGAGACATGTCCATTACTGGGGGAACCAGAGTAAAGCAGTCAAAGAATTGGGTCTCCTCCTCTCCTCTGTGTTTTAATAGATGAACTCTAGTCAAGGCTGGGTCCAGGCCAACACACACACACTCAGTCCTTTCTGTGGTTGGACTGCACTGTAGTGGTTTGTACACGTAAACCTCTCACTGCACAAAATGTTTCTCGTGTTAGTGAATGACCTCAGTATTGGATAAGTGTGACGTGCATGCTGGGTCTGCAGTCTCCTTTGGATCTGCGTCAGATCTTACATATTTCTTTAACAATTCTGAACGTGTACATTGCAGATTTTAGTGTTTTAGTGTTTTGCCTGGCTTGCAGTCCTGTCATTATCCGGGTTTTAAAGTGTAAACTGTTCAGAATGTGAAAGTATGTACATAAGAGTATTTACCACACGTAGCCCAAATGGCAGCTTTTTTCAGAAGCACTTGTTACTGTTGCTATGACATCACGTCCTGCATTCCTCTGGTGTTTAGCTTCAGTTGCTGCAGAGTAACCGGGAACTTTACTTGCTTCATACACTGGCGATTCAATCTGCTTTCACACACTGTGCAGTCCTTGCTGGAAGTGGGATAGATTGGCACATCATAAATCACAACAGCGCTCGAGTGTTATGCATGATTAGATGGTGCAGAGAACATTAAATCAGGCCCGGTTTTATAATTGACTGGCTGCAAGGCCCTTCTCCCTGTGGTTTCTGGCTGCAAGCATTTATTTGCCTCAATGAAAGTGATTGTTTGAGATATGAGGAACGTTGCCAAAAAAAGAAGAAAAGAAAATCATCCCTCATCAAATATCAACCATTCATTTCTGTCACACATCGTTTTTTTTATTTTGAAGCATGTCTCTCTTGCTCTGTGCATTTTGTTGAATTCTACAAAGGCAACCGGGCAAGCCAGCTGGAATTGAAGCATCGTCAGCAGAGCTGGGAGAAGGGAAACAATAGCGTGAAGTGTGGGGAGCTGACCTTGAAAATAAAATCTTCAATTTGTTTTAACAGCGGAGGCTACATTCTGACTAAGCAGGGATTTTTTTTTTAAGCCCGGAGGATGCCAGTGGATCCGGCAATTAACCAGAGCGTTAAAATTTGTGACAGTCGTAGAACAAAAGCATTAATATGTCTGAAAATGCAATGTTGTGCTCGATGTTTCGTTCCCTTTAATCAGGTATAAAAGTCACCCCTGCTGCCGTCCCTCTGACTTGACTCTTCACATCCAGCCAACACACAGAGACAGAAGACATGAGACATTCCTCAGTGAAGCATTGTCACCCCCCAGCAGTACCTACCTGAAAGCAGAGTGTGTGGGAGCACAGGAGTTATTGCTATGGAAACAAGCAATATACTGAAAGAAAAGGGGCACATGTGAAATGTAACTTAAAGCAGAAGCTCCACCTCAGAGGGGAAACGTTCCCTAGTTGATTGGGTAATAGTGCTGACTGAGGTGCTCATTTTTCCAGGTCACACACATGTTCACCACATTTTATTATTTTGACAAGTGGCAGGCTTTGCAGAGTCAGTTATGGAATCTGAGGCAGGAGCGCTGCGATCTGTATACGATCAGAGAATTCGGCCAGATAGATCTACGACATGAAACAATTCAAAGCATGTAATGGCAGCTATTATTGGGCACTTGAACTCCTCTTTGCTTTTTGCAGTATAAACAAAATATCCAAAAGACATAGTTTAAAGCAGGATCCACAGGCATCTTTATTTCCACAAGAGAATTCTGTGAGTCATTGCACAAGTCAGGAAGACAAGCTCCTCACCTCCTTCTTAGGAAACAGAGCATGAAGACCAGAATGACCTGAAGGGTAATTTGATTTATTTCAAGTCACTTCTGTGCCCCTCAAACTCTGAAAAATGATATCCTTTTGTACGAAAACCTGAGCCTGTGGTTTCCTCATTATTGATGAAGCAAAAATAATACTGGAGTGCAGTGGGTGGGTCGCATTCACTGGAAAGCCAGGACAGTCAATGTCACACGTCGTTGGCCTTGATATTAAGTAGGTTAAGACAGATGTCTGATCCATGGAGGGAGAGGGAGGGAGCCAAAGTGGACAAACCACAGACTCGCCAGGTGTTTTTTATTCAAGGAGGAAAGTCCACGTGATCGACAGACACCACAAACGTTCAGAAGAAAAATAAAAACCATCCGCAAAGGCTTTGAAATATTATTGAACTGCATATCTTATCGATGGCTCTGGGAAGAAGTTTGAGTGGAGAAAAGCTTTTGTGCATCCTCCAACTGTATGTAATCCATCATCGTTCACGTTGAGGTCCATGCAGCAGCTGTCGGGAATGATTCTGTCATATCAGATGATCTTGTTGATGGTCAGAGAGAGAGCTCTGACCATGTAGTTGCATCTCTCACACATTGTTAGCTGCCTTTTTTAAAGTTGCTAAAGTCAAGAAATGAACCTTTAAATTTACTAATTCATCAAAGTTAATACTTTTTTTTATTATTGGTTGGCAATCAAGTTACAAGTTTTAACCCTTTATGGGGCGAGTGACTATTTTTGATCATTTGACTTTCTACATGCATAGTGCCCTATGAATGGTTAACTGCTGGAACCACCAGAGTAAAAGGCTGGAAGAACAAAAGCACATATATTTTTCATCCTTCGTGCTTCACAATTTTTTTTTCCTTTTTATGATGCACCCCCCCGTTTCCTGATGGCACCTTCCAGTCGGACTATATTTTCTATCTCCTTTCCCCTTAGGAATGTAAATGATTTGTCCAGAGGAATGTATTGCTTTCCCAAATCGAAGCAAGTTATGTGCTTGTTGATTGGATTCGTCAAATTTGTCACAGCAATCTGACTTTAAAAAAAAAATATTGCCATCTCAACTCATGGCCGCTTAAACAGCGAGGTGATCAGAGGGAATAGGCTTACCCGGTGTGAGAGGCTTGTCACTGAAACTGAATTAGGTCAAATTGATGGTGTTATTCCTCAGACTGCACTACTGGGACGGTGTAAATCACTTTGCTGCTGAGCAATAAAAAAATTGTCAGCCAGTGGATTAAAGACTCTGGCTTTGAACTTTTCTTTTCTTTTCTAGTCCTACACAAATATGGCATTTAGAAAGAACAGGACCCTTGGAGCAAACACAGCAATCATCTTTTTTTTTTACATATCTGGCGATAACGTGCCACTGTTGTCTGCTAGGAGCTCGGTAATAGTGTCTCTTAATGAGGGCTTGTGTCCCACTAGCGTTTTGTGTGGAATTTAATAGGTTTAACTTGCTTTCAACAGCAATTTGAAGGAATTTGCTGTACGTACATATCATTTGATGTTTTTTCTTTTTTTTGTGTCCTAATGCCTTTGTTCTTTCTCATGGGGGGATGAGCGATTTAGCACATATTCAGCCTTTGTGGAATTTAAGCATTCAAGGTTAAATTATTTGTCCTTCATCACCTCATCTATTTACCTCTGTAGTTATCCTCTGCCCCTGTAGGCTTAAGCCATTGTTAGTGATTGGAGAGTCACAAATCCAATAAGATTCGTCATAGGTTCAAATCAGATTAGTTTAATCCAGTGTAATCCTGGAGTGAAATGTAGTTCCTTCCAATATGGAGCATCAGAATACTGACAGCACTTACTTATGTGTGCAACTGTCTTATATTTGAATACATGCAATATGCATTAGTAGTAGTAGTATCTTTTATGCACCGTCTAGCATTAATACCCACTTCACTCATTTTTATTATCAAACTTTCATATTATTTACATTTGTACAATATATACAGTTATGATAAAGAGATTGTGTGGGCAGGTCATCGCGCACTTCAAACCGGCACCGAAATCATAAAATCATAAACACAGCAAAACATAAGGATGAGTAGACTCGAGGTCCCTCATCAAATCATAAACACATAAACTCAAGAAACATAATGGTGGACAGACACTTGGCCTCCCACCAAATCAAAACAAATCAACAAAACCAAACATCAATACTTCATTCAAAATTAAATTTCAGTTCATCACCGTGCATTTGAACCAAAGTGCTCCCCTCAATAAACCCCTGGAGAAAGTCTTTGTGATCAATGTGCTTGTGTAGTGTCTTTACAGTCCTCCTCACCATGTCCATGAATAACTTCCAGACATCTGTGACATTCTTGTCGTAGTGGGCCAGATTCCTCCTGAATTTGACGGCATACCTCGCATGGCTCAGGACTAGGTTTAACAAATTGATGTTCTCCCCTTTTGTCTTTCCGGTCACTCCGAACATCATCTTGTAAAGCAGTTCTTCCTTTCTCTCGATCCTATGCTTCTGTGTCACGTTTAATGTACTCTCAATGCATCGATTTAGGATCAAGACGACTGCACACCCCTGATGGCTCTCAGAATTAGCCATGCTTATTGTGAGGCTTATAAAGTGCGCAGAGATGGTGCTGCTGCCGCTGCCAATCCTCCACTGCCACGCCTCCCATACGACATTAAACTATAAATCCCTTCAGGGCTTCGCGACAGGTGATTTGAATGATTTACAATCTTCCTTTACCTTCAGTTTCCTTTGCTAATGCAACGTGCTGTGGTGTGCCCTGGCACTTTAATGATTGGAGACATACTTTACTCAATAAGGCTGGGGGTGTGGCTTGTGTCTCGCCATTTACTAATTGACAACCGAGTCGCTAGAAAGTTTAAGGCGTCCGCCTGACTGTTGGCGTCTCTACATTTATGTATTTCGCAATATGTATAACACTTATGTTAAGTAAAAGGTCATACGTTTTGCCCTTTTCCTCCCTGATTCTTGCACTAGTGAGTGGACCCAGGGCTCCCTTTGTATTAGTCTCACATCGGGTCCACTTGTCAGAAGGATGGCAAACATGCAGTAATGTTGCGCAGACAGGGTTTGGTAAGTGGTCAAACCGATGCGAACTGCAAGGCAGCTGGACTGATGTACCCTTTCCCTGGACTGAATGTCATTGAATGGCATTTCCCACTGTGCTTCAAGGATAGGGAGGCTTCAAATGCCCTCGAGCACTTATAGGGAAGGGACCAACTTGTCTAACAGTGTCTAGGCATCAAGATCAGAAGGTTAGACACGACAGACATTTCTACTAAAAGACTTTTGGAGTGATCCTGACAAGCTGGTTGGATAAAATACAGAATCAAAGATTCATGAATGAGTAAATAACATGCATTAAAGTGTAGCTAATATCTGCAAGAGCTTTCTCTTGTGTTTATGACAGTGTGGACAATCATCCAGATGATAATAGTTTGTTTGTGTTCAAAGCCATTACCGTAATTGCCGAACTATTATGCGCACCTGTGAAAAAGCCGCACCCACTGAATTAAAAAATATATATATTTTGTACTAAAATAAGCCGCACATATTCGTAAGCCGCAAGTGCATTGAGACAAATGATATTTAACGGAACACGGCTCGTAACGATATCCGCAGCAGGTCTCCAAGGTGAACAGCCTCTGGGATGTTAGAATAAGGGAAGTCGGCAAATCAGATCCGTAACTTCGGGATAAGGATTGGCTCTAAGGGCTGGGTCGGTCGGGCTGGGGTGCGAAGCGGGGCTGGGCTCGAGCCGCGGCTGGGGGAGCAGTCGCCCCGTCGCCCTCCCCTCTCCGCCCGTCGGAGGCTGCGCGGCGCGCGCGCGCGCCTGGCGGGGTGTCCCTGTCCCCCTTGCCCCCGTGCCCCTCATCCTCCGTCCGCGGGAGCGTGGTGCGGCAGGGGTGGGGACGCCCGGGAGGTCGAGGGGGTGGGTTCCTTCCCCGCTACGCGGCGCGTCCGACGCCGCGTAGCGGATGGCGGACAGGCGGCGGGGACCGGGTACGGCGGTCCGGCGGCGGCGACTCTGGACGAGCGCCGGGCCCTGCTCGCGGATCTCCCCAGCTACCGCAAGCGGGGCTTTCCCTCCGGGCGGGCGGGCGTTAATTTTGTAACGAAAATAAATAGGCTTTAACGAAACACGGCTCGTAAAGAAAGTGGGAAAATATACGTAAATTTGCCGCGTCGTTGCATAAACCGCAAGGTTCAAAATATTGGAAAAAAGTAGCGGCTTGTACACCGGGAATTACGGTAGTGATAAACTTCCTCCTTATATCTCCTCCTCGCTAGATTAGAATCATGGTACTTATCACACCAGATCCAACAGTTGGCTTAGGGTTCCGCGCGCACGTGCAGAATTGGGTAAAATAGCCTTTTTAAATGATGCCCCTAACACGTGGAACACTCTACAACAAACCCTAAATTTAGACTTCCTCCCCTCTGCTACTGTTTTTAAGCATTTTGTGTTAAATCTCTGTCCCACAAATTGCAATTGTTTTTAATTGTCCTCTTTCTTCTTATTTTGTCTTGTTGTAAATGAGGGAAACCTCAATGCCCTTCGAGTATAAATTAATGTATGAAATTATTTTTTTTATTTTATTTAGCAACAATCTCAAACAGTTTCAAGCTTCCAGAATCTTAGGTAAGTTTAGTATATCATAGCTTTCCTAAACTGCTAGATTTAAGGACCTGAAGGTCTGCATGTCAGGAATCTTGCAACTCCTCCACATCTTTCTGTACAGAGCTATCAATGTCATCCCTTTTTAGAAACTAATTAGAATTGAAGAAAGCCTTGTGGATGAGAAAAACCTGATCCGGGTGGGTTTTTTTTTTTTTTTTGCTGCTGCCACAATACGTACTGTATTACTAAACATGCAGGAGAACGCAATGGAACCTGCATGGATGATGGTGGAAAATGCCTAAATCTAAAATGCTTCTTCAACTGAAAGGCCATCTTTGACTCATTCATTCAGAAGTTTACAGCCAATAGGAAATAGCACCACCTGAAAACAGACAAAGAACCATGTATATGACAACTACTAGTAAAAAGACGATAATGTCTAAGTGTTTTTATCCCCCCCCCCCCCTCTTTAATTTGGATACTGCCTTCAGCACTAGCAATAACCGCAGATTAGCAGGAGGATTTCTCTGGGGAGAGGGGCTAAAGTAGAAATTGTTCCAGGCCTTTCCTCTGCAAATGTTTTCCTTTCCAAAGGCCAGATCTCTCTGCTTCATTGTCTTTGCTGGCCCCCGTATTTCCCCCCCAGTTTTACGGCTCTTCCGAGGGACCATTTGTGTGTTGGGCCCTGGTTTTTATTTGTTGGTGTTCAGCGAAGGGTAGGAGAGGACGTCAAATGAAACCCATTAATCACCTCGCAGGCTATAAGAGATAATTGTGAAGGGAGAGCGAGGAAGACATGGGGAGAGGGAGAATGAGGGAGCAAGAATGGAGAGGTAAGTGAGAGGAGCGAGTCAAGGGAGCGCAAACAAAATGAATCAGTAAGTGTGATGTGGGGATTCTTACATATAAATGCCCTTGCCTTCAATTTCCTTGCTCACCTTTTCTCCCTTAGTGCTCGGAGAGGTTTGCTCGAGTGCAGAAGAGAATTGAAATGTTGGAGTATATACATGACTTTTCAAGCCCCCCCCCATGGTGCTCAGCTGATGGTGCCTCGTACAATTAAATTGCATCGCTATGTTGAACCTAAATTTAGAGTCGACTGCCACGGCAAAGACACGTACTTTGTGAATGAATTGTGAATCTGTGGAACCCTGAAACAAAGCAACAATAAAAATGTCACCTGCTGTGAACGATGCTGCGGCTTTATGGAACGATCAATCCCAATTATGGTCAAACAGCAATAACTCCCTAGATTATATTACGCGCTATATGTAACAGTCGTGTTGGAAATGTATCTTTGCTCTCGTTGACAGTTTTGGAGTTTGGCAAATCAACTTTCAAGTATGTATTCATAGAAGTGAATATAATGCAGTGTACACATTTACTGCGTAAACATGGACACAATTGGCATTTATGAATGATGTAGTGGATGCATTTGGATGTTTGGGGGGGGGGGATTCTCAAAGTTTCTGAAAAACTAAAAATGACACGCAACAGTATAAAATAAAAGAGAAGATAAATGGACACGAAACTGACCTGACAGCAGGGGAATGTTATTAATAAATCATGCATTATCTTTGTGATGGCAGAGAGAATGGGTCAAGTTGGAGGATTTTAATGTAAATGGCCGACAAAATGAGTGATTTCTTAAATGATCTTCTTCCCCTGCCAACGCTTCTGAACTTCAGATGAAATGAAATTCTCATTTACGTAATTAGTCAGCACAGTGGACAGGCGCATCCCGTGCAAGGCCAAGCAGCTCACGAGATCAGTTGTAAAAATCTGTCAATAGAAAAACATTTTTCACCGTTTACTCGTATTTGAATCCATGACATTTACAGTTTACCGTTCATAGGCGGGAGGTATTAACATTTAAAGCAAGCAACACGACCATCAATCTGTTCAATCTATTTCCACTGACTTGAATAGCCCTCGGGGAGATTAAACTGCTGGGAATAATTCACATAATGCATTCAGATCATAGGTTTTAGTGTCCCTTGAAAATAAAACGATTTGATTTAACTTGTTTTGAGTATAGTAAATTAAGTGTCTTTGTGTATTTATATCATCCAATAAGCATACATATTTTATTAAAGTAAATGCACCAGTGTGCCTCCTGTTTAGAAAGTCCTAAATCTTGACAGCAGTTGAGTTAATGAGAAAAGCTCTATTAGGCCTTGCAAGAGCAGTCACTGGCAAATTATGTCGATTTCATTCAAAGAGCCGATAAAATATCTGCCTACTTACTGCACCTTCATTAATTGTACAGACTATATTGGAGCAGTCGCACTTCATGCCCACACTGAGAACTCAGTCGCATTCTAATCTGCTCTCTGAAAAGACGAGCTCTGACATTAACTATCTCCTCACTGCCTTCAATATATTGTCATTCTGTTTTACTGTCCTAAGAGCGTGACTATTGATCACCCCGCGTATTAGTCAATGGTATTGTGTTATCTGGCAACATAACTGTCAGCCTCCCACTTACTGCGCATTGTGCCAAGATTCGGCTTGAAGAAATACACGTTTGATTCTGACGGCGATGCTTCGCAACAGAATTAGAAGGCTGTCAAGCAGCTGCCAAACGTGCGCGATAGGATATGCAAATGTGCTGGTTGAGCTGCAGGAAACGAGGTGGAAACGATCTGGGAAAGCAACATTCCGAAGCTGAATAGGTGTGAACTGTCACAGCTCACTCAAACGTCCCCGTTGTTTCTGCCATCTTTCAGTTTCTGCTTTTAGTGTGTTAGCGTTTCAATCATTTCATTGCACCATCTTTATTCGCTGTAAAGACTTTAATTTAAGCTCCAATTATCGCAAACATCTCAGCTGCCAATTTAAATCAGTTTGTTGGTACATGCACTCAGAACACCAAAGGCCTTTTTAACACAACATAAAGTCAAATCAATAGCACAGAAGCATTTATTATATTTATTTTTATGATCCCATGGTAGCTATAGAGAGAATTTGTTTGCAAGCAGTCAAAATGAGCCTTCCTTACAGGGTGGCTGGGCTCAACCATCGAGGTCAGATGAGGAGTTCCAAGATCTGGGCTTCCCCCCCCCCCCCCCTGGATGTTGGAAGTGCTATGTTGGAGCTCAGAATTTGAAAAATGTTGAAAGGAGCCAATTGAGATTGTTCAGGCATCTGGTCAGGATGCCTCATGGGCGCCTTCCTTTGGAGGCCTTCCTGGCCCAACCAGATGGGAGGAGACCCAAGGGCAGACCCAGAACTCACTAGAGGGATTACGTATCTCATCTACCCCGGAAAAACCTCTGGATCGCTCTGGAGGAGCTGGAAGGTGTTGTTGGGCAGGAGAGCAACTGGATTTCCCTGCTTAGCCAGCTGCCACCACGACCTGAGCCGAGAGTCCAGAGTGGTTGATACATGGATGCCTGTGAATATGGTATTTATATGAATTTAAATGTATGCATGAACAAGACAATCAATGCATCAGATTTTAAATATATAGTATATATATATATAATTTTAAATCTCTAGAATTATATCATTAAGTATGTTATGCAATAGTTTGGGTTGTTAACTCTGTCTGAACGAAGAAATATATATGTATTCAGGTAGTCGGATGATATAAAGCTCACGTAAGAAACGTTACATAGCTAAAGAGTTCAGTACAGAGCTAGAAAAGCACCCAGAGAGCGCAGACCTCCGCCAAGCAGCTCATTCCCCTCCTAATTAGATTTACACCATCCACATGGTGATCTGGATCATCACCAAAAGGTTCTAAATAGTTCTTGGTATTGTTCTTGATTTCCATATACAAACCTTCATGTTTGTATCACACTGAAAGACACGTCTCAGAGAATTGTCTACCCTTTGTTGGTTTAGAGAACCCCAGAGGTTCGGCGTTTATTTCCCCTTTACTTCAGTGTGTGTGATGCTCCACTCAAAATCATCATGCTTCTTCTGAGGCTCTGGCAGCAGCTCACTTTTACATTTAGATCACGTGCTCTGTGAAAGGCCGAAAGCTGTGATTAAATCCAATCATTGCCATCATTATATGACTGAGTACAGCATTATATTGCACAGACCAGGCAGCCTGCAGAGCAATATTCCAATGAGAATAATGTCTGGGTGCTCTCATTAAGTGGAGGACAGGCGTCACCAATTTGGCCACTTTTATAATTGTTAAGACTTTCTTGAGGGGCTCCAGATCAAAAGCATATTAAAATAACACTCTCAAGTGTCCACCTTTTAAGTAATAGCTATAGTAATTTGAAGGAAGCCACCTGCCAGGCTTAAGAAGGATGATACTGGACTGATGTTAGTCTTAGCAGCTGCTTCTTATGGGTGTTAGTTAGCTTCGTTTCGCTGGGCCACACTGAGGCACCTTACCATTTGCCTTTGGCTTTAATTGGATGTGCAGTCTTCAATTTATTATGTGATGACCATAGTCTGCAGGGGCGAGTCTCCTGCCATGTCAGTTCTGGGTGTGGATAGAATTCTAAATGAATTAGCGAGCTGACTGTCATCCGTAATTGTAACCTTATTTTAATTATAAATTAGATGGAACAGCCAATCGACTGGGCTAAACTGTGCAATCGTATAGCTTAGGCATCGTGTGAAGCAGGAAGGACTGAGGTCTGCTCAAGAAGAACTAGTGCACATGAATTTGTCAACAACACCAGAAAGTGACATGTTGCCAGGGGGCGGGGGTTGCTGCAGTGTCATTTAAATATGGGCATTTTGACACACATTTGTTTTGACGGTCTCTCCTCGAAGATATATTTCTCATGAAAACTGATATAAATGGTTTGGGAAAGGTTAAAAAGGCAAAGCACAGACTCTGTTCTTCCATAGCGGTGAGGTGGGGGGGGGGTCAGCTGATGCTTTGAGCATCCTCCCGTAGGTGCAAGACAGCAGCTAAACGGGGAGCCCCTCTCAAAATCACTGCTCCATAGTACAGTCACGGCACATTCAGCCTTCATAGTGCAATGCTAGACTTTTACCAGGAATGGCAACTGAAATTAAAAAGAGACTCAAGTTGTGTTATGATTTATGGCTCTTCATGTGTGTTGGGCTAACACTTGCGCCATGGGTCGCCACAGCCAAAGGGTGAGAGACATGAAACATGGGTTTGATCCAGAGCGATTTGGTTTAGAGATCCCTGAACTTATGGGAGATCCACTGAAATCAAAATCATAAGACTGTAAGATTCAAAGGATTTATCAGGTTTTTTTCCTTTTAAAGCAAAGGTGATTTTAATTGTATTTTTTTTTTAGAGCATGTGTCCTCCTCCATCTGTCAGCCCTAAAGACAAAACTACAAAGACAGGGAGCACTGGGTTTTATCGTGTTATATGTCTCACAACTTCTGTGCAATCCAGATTCTGATTGGCTCTGTGGCCATGAACCTGTTGGTAGTAAACGAGTCAAACTATCTTACAGATATATTACCACAGCGACCTCATCATGCCACAAATCATGGTAATGGTGGTTGCAGGGGCAAATGCCTGATATTTCATTAAGACAAGGGGTCAATTCAATTTATGACATGCCATATGATTCAAACCGTAGCCGAGTGCTGACAGAGAAAACCCACTTTCACTGCTGCGACATATTTCAGTCTCATCCATGTACCGTAGAACAGCTGCTCGACTCAATCTTTGCCTCCACTGGATTTCATTGTGTTTCTTCACCTCTCTGTTGACACCGAAGTTAAAGTCACCAGCTATAAATGTATGAAGCACCATTTTAGATCATGCAGTGCAGGCTTTGGTCAGAAGTTCATCTCTTTATCTTATGTGGCAATTATCCGAGTAAGAGCGACCTCAATAAAACCCTTTTTTTCCCACCATGAATCATAAAACAAGAATTGAATTGAAAATTCAAGCCGACAATGCATCTGCAATTTTCCATTAAAAAAATTCAGGATTTTGCAAAAGTTAGATAAATTAGAGCACTTACCATTTATAAAAAATATTATTCGGGGGTTTTTTTTACAAATTTGTCAGAAGGTTCCATTAAAACCTTATTTTCCCAAAATTAGAGTGTTCTGATGATTACTTCATGGTGCAGGCTTTAAAGGGTTAAAGACTAAAAAGTTGATACTCCATGAATTTTTTGTCTTTATTTTGTCTTTTTGTCTTTATTTATTGATTTTAATGCATCATTCCTGCTCCTCTTGATTTCAAATAGGATTATCTGGTTTATTCTTCCTCTTAAGCACTCTACTCTACCTCCCCTTGATCCCCCAGTCTTCACAAATTCACCTCACTTCATTTCATCATCTTGGGATAGACATCAGTTGTCACCACCGTCAGTGTTTGGGACACTTATCGGGCTGCTCCTCGGGGCAGATGACCTTCAGTCTCAGTCTCCCTGAAATGTCAGGGCGCCTTAAATTTCTTATCTGTCCTGATAGAAATAGTTTCATTTCAGACTTTCTTTCCAAATTTAACACTGCCTGATTAATGTTTGACCCCTGCTTGAATGGATAAAGAATTAAAAATGGAATTATATTTTGTACTTTTTTTTATGAACTAATGCATCAACGCATGTTTAATATCATTGCAATCAGAGGCTATCCTTAAAAATAGCTACAAATATATGTTGCGTATATGCTTTCCAACTAAGATAAAACTCAGACGCTAGTGGATATAGGTTTTTGTTGTTGTTTGTTTGTGTGTGTGTTGTTGTTTTTTACCACTATATAAGCTTAAGGTTGCCAACATGGGCTTTGTCATATTTTCACACACAAGTAATCTAAACAAAATAATGACATTTTAATTTAACATACCATTTGGTAGCAAAAGGAATAAAAACTACAGTAATACCTTGACATACGAGTATAATTTGTTCCTGGACCAAACTCGTAACTCAAATCACTTGTATGTCAAATCAGTTTTTCCCATATACAATTTTCTTTAATTGTAATTACTACATAGATACACATATATATATATATATATATATATAAAATAAATTATATACAATATTAGTGTAAAATACAATGTGATTTTATTATGAGATTTACTCATGAGTAATGAGTGAGCGGTGCGGAGGAGGGAAGGGAGGTGGGAGAGAGAGTCGGACGGTACGTAGACACTTTATACACTAATTGTACCTTAAGCGTAGACTTACGTAAAGTTAGATATAATAATTGGAAAGCGTTGTGTCCCTGATAGCATCCTTCTGTTTGAGGATTGTACAGATCGTCGATGTACTCCGCTCGTACTGACGTGCCAAATCACTTACGGGGACACCACGGTCATGTTTATCAAAAATGTCATGCTTCATCTCCATCGTCATCATGCGTCTTTTCTTGTCACTGCCATCCTTACCACTCGCTTTCTTTGGACCCATCACTTATAAGGAATATTCACAGATAGAGCCAAAATCATGTCTACAATGGAAACACAACATGGGAGACGACGAGTGAAGCGCTGTGTCGAGGTATTACTGTAGTATCAAAGCTCAAGCTGGTTTACAAACTCTGCCAATCCTTCTCTGCGGGAGCTGCATTTTCTGTTTCGGCAGTCTAATCTGCAGGACAGCCGTCGTTAAAGAGCGCCCCGGTCTGATCGCCCCAGTGAACCTTGTTCTCACTGTTTCCTCTGTGGGTTTGGGACACTCCCCACTCATAACGAAAGTTGTCAGCACATCTTTGCGTGTGTGCTGAGAAAGCAAGACAGTTGAGAGAAGACTGCAGTCCAGACTATACAATGGATCATTGTAACCTTCTATTACTTTTTTAAAAATCTATTTCTTAATATCATAGTGCATTAATAGAAATTAATAGAAACTATGTGCAATTTCATATTACTGTGTAAAGGTTCTGAAGGCGGTGCTGTTAGCTTTGGACTTGCATGCTGGTCAGAACTTTTCTTCCTCAAAGACTTTCCTCACTAGTTGGTGAAAACACTTTCCCATTCTGCCCTTGCCTCGTATCATATATAGCGTTCTGAAAAGTAATTCCCAGACTTATTGGTTTTAGGTGTTTTGTCTGTATTGATTTTGTCCTGCTTTCACATTAGAGAGATTAATTATTAGACTATTTCTACAATAGCACAGGCAGGGCCCGAGGCGTTTTAATGGACACCCTCTTCATCCACAGCTTTGTCAATAGTCCACGTACACGCTCAGACAACAAATCTCTGTGTACACTCCGTTTGCCCAAACGGCCGAGTGCTGGAAGCAGACGAAACAGAAGGTTGTGATAATTTACCGCGTAGTCTTAGCCTTTATTTTCTGCAGGCTGGATACCCAATGTGGTTTGCAGCCATTTCTTGGGCAAGATGCCGTGTTGACAGGCCCTGAAATTACTTTTTCAAGTTTGTGTCTGCTTCCTGATTGTTGAGATGATTTGTCTTTTGTTGTCACCAAAATAGAAATCTGTAATGGAATTCCTGGGAGAAATTAAACCGAAGCCGAGGACAGCCAGAACATGAGCGAGCAACTTCGCTTTGTTTGGTTGGAAGAACAAAATCTAATGAGCCAATATAATTCTACAGAAAGTGTACTTCCTGCCATGGCACTAGCTGCTTCTAAGAGAACACGAGTGATCAAACGATGAGAGAATCGGCACTCTGAAACTTGTTAATTATGGAAAAGTGTTTTCTGTTCAAATAATCTCAACCGCTAAGACTGGTTGACTATAATACAGAGAGAGGCAAATATTCCAGGCAGGGCTTTAGCCATCACAGTAATTGGTGATTGCAACTGACTTGTATTGATGTTATTCATCAGTTTGCAAAAGTTAGACAAAAAATGCTTATTTCGAGAAACTCCAAAAGTATCTTTGAGACGAAAGGAAGTTTTTCCCGGTACTTATTATTTTTGTGCTTTTTGGATGTTGATCCTTCGGTGTTGATGGAGGATCATATAAAAGTGTATTTATTTATGCACTCTACAAAAGCACAATCAAGCAGAACTTTTTCTGTGCCTAATGCTACTTAATATAGACTTATAATATTATTCTAGCTGCTTCCATTGTGTTATTATTGTCTGTTAGAAAGTCTTCGGCGCTTATAATATGGGCAGCAGTCAAATAAAGCCCCACCATGGAGTCCAGACACTAGTGGTGGTGGTGGCTGATGATGCCTTTGAAACTGATAGCGCTGATGGAAAGAGGAAACTGGTGGAAGAGCAAAGGCTGGGTGATGATGGGGAAGTGGAGGACAGAACATAAGCATGGAGATGGAGATGTGCATGACGTCTAAATAAAAGGGTGGAATGAGAAATTAACTGTAGCTTAAATGTACAAAGTCTTTCTTGTGTACAGGTTGTTACACTATTTTCCCAAAGCATGTTGACATCTATGTCCCCTCACTCTGCCAACCCCAGAGTCCCAGTAACTGGGGTTGCCTCAACAGGAAGGTGTTTTCCAAACTGAACTTTCATGTGTCGATGGATTCAGTGCTCAAGATTACACCGAATACTCCGGGAGTGGTTGTGCCGACGTTGTGCGACCTTAGGTGAGAAGATGCAAAAGCACAACAGGACATATAGTTAAGGCCACAGGTGGAGTGAATCTCCCTGATGACATGGGAGGGAGAGAGGCATGGAGAACCTGGGCAAGGAGGAGTACAGAAAGACCGGCACAAACACAAAATGGATGAGGGCCGTCAGTCTGCTACAGATTTTATGGGGAGGAGGTCCAGTTGGAAGCCATAAAGATCACCAGGGACCACTGTTGATTATCCCTGCGATGAACTGGTGGCTTGTCCAGGGTGTACCCCACCTCTCGACCGTTGACTGCTGGGATAGGTTCGAGCACAGCCCGCAACCCGTTAACGAACAAAGCGGTTCGGAAAATGAATGAAGGAATGTAAATGGGCATTTATCTGGTGCTTAGGAACGGGTTCATCTCATTTCCATTTCTGCTTATAGGAAATATAGTTTCGGTTTTCAAACAGTATTACAGAACGCATTATGTTCGGCAGCCGAGGTTCCACGGTAGTTTCCTGGGATGTTTCAAAGTGATCCAAGAACAACCACAGGGAAGCTATTAAAACACTGATACACTTCTTAGCTGCACAAATTCTAAGAGGCGAGGGATACAGGAAATTCATTTTGCGTGTTATTGCAAAATTATTCAAATGAGGAAGCCATCAATAATAAGATTCCCACAGAGAAAATCCCTCATAACAGGGCCAATGGGATGAGATTGATAAAAGACAATGTCCCGCTGGCACAACCTAATAAAGAATTCTTGGAGCTTAAGGGCTTCTGTGTCACAGATGCTCACATCCATGATGGATGAAGAGCGGCTAGCCCTGCTAAGCCAACCTTTTCCGGGTACAGACAAAACAGCAACAATGAGGTGATTTGCTAAAATGTGCTAATAATCTCCTCACCTCTTAAGTCTACAATGACAACCCAATTTCCACTAAATAAAATCTGGCATTTTTACATTCGCCATAAAATCCAATGGGGCAGAGACAGGTACTGAGCGGGTTTTAATTATCTGGCGATAGTCCTTAACAGATGCTATATGTTTATTTCTCTTCACACTTCAAGAAATACTCTCGACTCTCTTTGTTGTAAGACACTCAACATGTTTTTTTTTCAGATATCTCTCTTCCCTGTTATTTATTTCTACCAAGAAAAAAAATAAAGACAGTCTTGGCCATTGTGATCATCAGGCTATCTTGCAACTGACCTCATTGCATCACACAGAGACAGGGCTGCAGGCCGGATTAAAATGGTCCGCAACACAGGACTGCAGATTTTTTTTTGACTTTTTTTCAGCGGATGCATAAGCATCTATCTGACTTGGCTGTGAGTAATTGCGTTTCATATGGTCGGCAGTCGCCCCTCGTGACTGTTGCGTGTGGTTACCCCACTTAAACAATCAGTTGTCAATTGGATTCCAGCAGACATGTCGTGAATACAGGAAGATTGTAGCTCACCCAGATGGGCAGTCACAGCTCACTGTCCCGTTACAAGCTGTGGGTAATGGACCCAGCTGGGCAGCCTGTCGCTGAAGTCATGAGTAATTAAAGATTCACCTTTCTCGTACAATAGCATGTTGAAGTACGTCTTGCAGAAATCTGTTTTCGTTCAATAATGGCATCAGCTTCATGTTAAACAAATTCCTCTTAACACAAAATAAGATCATATCAGCTGTAAATTAACTTCAGTGCATATCTTCTTCTTGTCCGTAGTGTTTGACCGGCATCATTGAATCAGCCGGAGTACTTGTTTAACAAGACGATATGAAATCAGTCCGATTTGGGATTTGGAGGTCTGCCGATAAATAAAGTACGTTTTTAAAGACAATCAGATTTCCTGCCGGTCTATGGGAAAATGTTCCAAAGGTTGTGAGTGAAGTGAGACAACAAGTGATCAGCTCTGCCACCAAAGCTTGATCAGGTTCTTCAAAGAACAATTTATGTCTCTCCCATGCATTCACATTGTAGAAATGCACAATTACAAAGTATAGCTATTTCGTAAGACGTACGGTACGTCCAAATAAATAGTTTTACCACAGTATACCAGCATCATTAATAGCCATGTGATTTAAAAGAGAACACATTGATATCCTGTTAAAAACACGCACATCATAGTAATGTGTAGATTCTCCCGTGCAGATGTTTATCAGTGGGTATCAGTTCATCTGATTGACCTTTCTCTGCTCAGTAAGTGTAATTGTTTCTTTTAGGTGCTTCTGTACGGTTACAGACTCTCTCCATCTAATCCTGCATTTTGAGTGTAATTCTTTTCCAATGTAGTGAAAATGAGATATATCTGACAGCCTTAGTAAATGGAGAACAAAGCACTGTGCAGATGTTCAACAAGACTGAGAACCGAGAAGGCAGGAAATGTCTCCGAGCGTCGGATAAATAATGATGCAAAAAAATCAGAAGTGATTGGTAAAAGCAAAGTGGAGGCTCAGCATAAAAGTATCTGCAGATTGAACCTGGAAAAGTTGGGATGCAAACATCTGAGGAGTAATTTCTATTATGTGTTATTTCACCAGCATGCATTATATCGGCTCCTCGAGCGCAGGTCTTCATTGCACTCGTAAAAAAAGAGAGGCCACAGAAGAATCACGTTCTGGCTCATGTACCTCAAATGGCTACAAGCCCAGCTTTTATGTTTGCAAGAGTGCCCAAGTGAAACTTATGTTGGGTTCTTTTGTGTTATTTTTCACATTTTCTGAAGCATAAAATTGAGATAGGGTTGTCAGATCAGACACAAGAAAATGAGTCTGTGCATTCACATGATGGCGTTGTTGTTTTTTTGCTGGTCGAATAATGGAGCTGCCTGTGGAGACTGAAATAGAGCGGCGCGTCGAGGGAAGCCACCTGAAGGGTCTGCTGGCCAAGTTTGAAGACAGACACTGCTGCTGCTCATCAGAACACTGATGACAATAGAGAAGACTAAGCTGCTGACAGGGTCCAGCTGCATTTACCACCCTGAGGATCCTTTGATGACTTGAAATTGCATTAGCTATAATATAGGACAACATCCCCATCGGATTACAAAATAAAAGCATAGTGTTCCCTAGAGGCTAAAGTATTCATCACATTACAGAAACCTAATTCCTTCCATTGCCTTTGAACAACGAAAGAGCAACCATTTGTGGTTGTTTTTCAAAATGACCATTTCCCAATCAGGCCCCCGCTTCGCTTAAGGTTTGGTGAGGATGATATGACAATATTACGTTAACGTGACCTTTAGTTTACAAGTTTAATTTGTTTTGTTGGCCTCAAGGAGCAGTGGAGCTTCGTGACATTTCATAAATTGCCATACGTGTGTGTTCTCAAGCAGGCCATGTTAATTTGGGCTGAAGACCACATGTGACCTTACCGGGCCTCTGTAGCCCACTTCTCATCCCACTGCTAGACGCCAGAGGCTAAATTAGCCACTAGTGGCATAACACATTCAAACACAACAGCAAAGAATATGTGGAGCAAACAAATTGTTGAGACTGACACTTTCACTGCAGTACAAACCTGCAAAGGTCACCCTTTGAAGGTTCAGTAAAGATTGTTGTCACGCTTAAAACAAACGTCCAGTGACATTTGTGGGAAATAGTTTTCTCTAAAATTATTTATTTAGTTATTTAAGTCTTCAATAAACTGTACGACTAAATATTTACTTTAACTTTTGTTTTGTTTTTGGAGGTGTTTTTTGGACCTGAGTGTGAAACACAAAGGCTTATTGCCTGATGAAGATTGAAGTGGATCACCTTCTAGGCAGCGTCAATAAGCCAGCACGTAAAATGTTGACAATCTATCGTGAGATGTTTCCTCGTAAAAAGATCAAAGAATGACCAGAACCAACAAGGGTCATCCTTTCGGGAGCATCATCACCAATATGAAGACATGCAAAAGCTGTCTGTGTTGAAGAGCAGCAAATTTCTGTCTGGGAATAATATTTAAATCATCATATATGTCAGATTAATCGTAGTAAAGATATCTGGCCAGTGGTTCATGTGTCGATCAGACATTACCACAAATGAGTATTGGTATATTTGCCATTATTATGTTTTCAGTAAAGTTTAGACAATTTAATTTGAAATGACATCCAAAATATATACAAACAATAAGTTAAGCAAAATGCTACCAAAAAAAATCTCTGCTGAAAAATGTTCCTCTAATTTGGAAAGTATGGTATAAACATACATTCAGGTACAAACCTAGCACCTGGATATCAGGCAGAACAAGCAACCCTCAGAGCTGAACTGCAGCTGAGGCACCTGCTACGTCGGTCACTACATGTTAATCCTGATACTCTTATAATACTTAAAATAATAAAACTCATTTCATTCATTCATTCATTCATTCATTTCCAACCGCTTTGTCCGTTATCAGGTCGCGGGCCAGGCTGGAGCCTATCTCAGCAGTCAATGGGAGAGAGGTGGGGTACACCCTGGACAAGCCGCCAGTTCATCGCAGGGCAACGCAGAGACACACAACCAGCCACACACACTCACACACTCACACCTATGGGCAATTCAGTGTCACCAATCTGCCTAAGCTGCATGTTTTTGGTTGTGGGAGGAAGCCAGAGAACCCACGCAGACACGGGGAGAACATGCAAACTCCTCACAGAAAGGCCTGAAGTCGGATTCGAACCCGAGCCACCGGGCCGCCCTAATGATAAAACTACCCTACCGATATATTAAATTGCAGAGGCACACTTGTCTTTTTCAGCATGATAATTTTTAAGTGGCCGCATTTAGTGGTTGATTGAACCCTGTAAAGGGATTTAAGACACCACATTCTGTATTTGTCATTTATATAACCGTTATCATTATTATGTTATCTTAAGTCCTGCCATTGTTTCAATCCAATGTCGATGCTGCTGAACCACACGCCACATTGCAGAATAGTCCTGGCACCTGCCTATTTAGCAAAGCTTTTTATCTGTGTCCAATCAAAAATAATTGCATCCTCTTCCCTCCATATTGAGCATCCAATAAAGAGAGAAGAACCTCAAAAGACCCCGGTGGATGGAGGCACATATCTGAATATGAATATATTGGTGCTAAATAGCTGCCAGGCTTCCAACGGGGAGCACACACACATAAACAAAGAGGTCCACCTCCTCACACCCACGCCAGCATGGATTCATTTATAAACAACATGAGTCAGGCAGGTTCTCTTTTTATTGCCAGTGTAGCCCACCACATCCCCGTCCTTGGGCCAGACGCAGCCAATCACTCTGAAAAAGGGGGGGGGGGGGGGGGGGGAGATGGAGGCAAGCTGCAGTCATCAACGGCTGCACAGAAATGGGCAGAGAACAGACCAACCAGGGGTTGTCCTTCTGTCTGGTAATTGGCTCAGTATGAGATCTAAATGCATCCAACAGATGTTGCCTGAGCCGTGAGCCATAGAACAGCCAACTGTGGAGGAATTTGCCCTTTGTGCTACAGCGTCCTTGTTTTTCAGCTGCTCAGGCGCCCGTCTGCTTGACTCGCTTGCAGTGTACATAATGCATTATACATCACGCTACAATTCAGCTGCATGCAAGTTGGAGCAAAATAAACCACTTTGGCATCACACACAAAAATAGATCATTGTAGCAGCAGCTCCCAAAGTGGCATCCTGGGACGTGCCAGAGGTTCCACCTGTGAGGTCTCTCTCTAAGGGATTTAATTCAGTAGAGATAAAAACCAGTCAGAGCAGTGAGTTGTTGTTTTTTAAAGGGGTTCAGGGACTGCCAGGAGGCGCTTCAGGGGGGTTCCAGGGGAATCCTGAACAACAAAGGACATACATTTTTTTTTTTTGCAATAATGTCCTCCACAAGTCCTGCAATGACATTTGCAAACTAGTGAATTGGAGAATAATTTAGCACTAATCGGTTTCCCAGCAGGGATATTCCACTAATAGAGCCCTTTCAATAACACCCACAGACAACCTTAGCAAATAAGGGTCAATGGCAGCTCTTCACTGATGGCAGTCTAGAGCCATTCACAGCAAAGAAATATTTTATATTTCAAAACAGACTTTGACATAATGTGACATAATGTTTTTACATGGTGCTGGAAAGAGATGCTTTCAGAGATCATCAATTAGTTATCAGCTTTCACGCAGCCTTCCACCAGACATACATCAAAGCCCCCCCCCCCCCCCCTTTGACCTGAAACAGTGACATTGAAAGGTATAGTGCGTAGATCGTTACTGAAGAGTTGCTGCCTAGTTTCACATCAATTAAACTGGTTTACAACAGACTGCCAGAACAAAAACTTCACATTCAAAATGTTCATCTCTGGTTTTCCCCACGTACATAAAAGCGATTCTCCCTCTGTGGTGGAAATGTCATGCAACACCATTGATTGGCAGTGAAACTGAAAGATCAGTGTTTGTCTTAGAACAGTTATTCTATGAAGACTGAATGTCAGTCGAGGACGGCAGGAAGCCCTGCCCTCTCCCCTGTTAAAGTACAGAGCATGCTGTCCTGAAATGATCACATCTAGGACTGTCTCAAACACAGAGGAGTTGATGTGTCATGTTCTGAGCCGAGCAGAATAACACAATGAAAATGTATAATGCCTCAGGTTTATTGCTGCTCAGTGTAAGCTCCTTGTTTAACCCTTTAAAGCCCGCCCCATGAAGTAATCGTCAGAACACTCAAATGTTTGGAAAATAAGGTCTTAATGGAACCTTCTGGCAAATCTTTCCCCAAAAAAGTGCTCTAATTTATGCAACTTTTGCGGAATCTTTTTGTGGAAAATGCAGATGCATGTGCCTGAAAAATCAAACTTCAAAGTCTTCAAATCCTGAAAGGTCATGTGTATGAAATATGATACATTTTTGGCAATACAGCGTTAAACGCCATTCAGCTCACACCCGAGGTTTTTGCTGGTATGACAGCTGGTCATGAAGCGAAAAACCTCATTGAAGACGACTTTGAATCATTTAGAGGCCAGTAAACACACCCTCAAGTTGTTTGTTAGTTTCTTTTCCAACATGGCCTTCTCAGTGGTAAGTAATTGATTGTTCATGAAGGGAACAAATTTAATCAGTACTCCATACTGGCTACATTAAACTTGGCCAGACGAACGCTGTTCCGTGATCAGCAGGCATTTCTCTTTCTTAGCCGCAATACATATTTTAATGACAGGAACTACTGCTGCCTCCCTGGGGTGGGGCTCACCTTGGTAGCCCTGATTCCTTTGCAAGTCCACTTTGTTGTATTATTGCTTTCATTCTGTCCGCACCCCTTCCCCTGACATCTCCTTATCAGATGACCATTAAAAGTTTGTTTCCTAATAATTGCTTCGACATGCCGATAGTAATGCTGACTCCAGTTTTACTGCAGTCTCCAGGGGTCACTTTTATTGAGTCATCTTTATAAACCTCACTCTCACACAAAAGGGGAAGGCACTTATTTATTTCATACATTTCACATTGCTCATAAAGATTTAAACAAATGGTTTTATTCACAGCAGAGGTATAATCGATGGAGCAGATGCAGGCTACAGTTTAACTGCATTATTTAAGACACAATTAAAGACGCAAACTTTATTGCAAACAATCCTGTCTGTGGAACATAGTCAAAGTAAATTGAGACGTTTTAGATTATGTGCCTTATGCCCTGGAGTCAAACAGTTTAATGGCATCTGTGTTCGGGTTAGTGTAATAATGTCAAAGCTCAAATATTTTTGGAGACATAAAATATTCAAAGATCTTGTTTTGGAGAAATATTCAGCAATTTTGTATTGGAAATGTATTTCTTCCTTTGAGGCCATTTGTATCACTGAAGCCCTGAAGGCTCCAGAAAAAAACGTAAGTTATACTTTCCTAATTTTTTTATTATTATTATTATTTATTATTATTATATATATTTTTACACATTATAGCTACTGGAAGCCCTGAATTGGCCTGAAGCCAAAATTCCAAGGGTTAGGATTCAAGCGGTAACAGCTAATCTGATTATCACATCCACCACATCAGCCAACTAGAAAATTAGAGAGCACAAACCTGCACTAATTTTAGAATCTGTAAATGGAGTTTTCAATGTTAAAACCTCATAATATTTCCTGACCTCATTCTGAATCAGATCCAGAAGACATTTTGCATGACAGTGCATGTCGGAACTGTGATCTTTGGTGAGTGAATTTAATGCATATTTTACAAGATACGTTTTTGTTTAAAAGCCTCAATTATAAGTAAATAGGAAAATCCTGATATTTTGTATCCAGACAGGTATCCGGATCGGTCTCAAAATTTTACGGGATCTCCCATCTTCAAAAAAATAAATAATAATAATAAATACAAAATCATCTAAATCCATCCAGCGGTTTATCCTGCAAACAAATGTGTTGCTCCTATTTAGTTAATCTTCATATGAGATGTTACTTTTGCAGGAGTTTTCTATGGTTGCGAGGTACAGAAAAGTTTGGGAACACCTGTCCTCGAAAAAATGAGGAGACTGACTGAATGTCAAAAATGAGACACTGTGTTCAGTAAAACCAGAATAAAGAACTTTTACACGTGCTGCTGTCTGGTCCGTGGGTGAATCAGAGTGTGTTACAGCAGACCAATATTACCCTCTTGGGTGCAGGTTACATAGAGGTGAAAGTTCCCCAGTGGAACTGTGGCGCAGGATTTATCACAGCACCCCTATAATCTGCATTTAACCATCCATTTTTCACTCTGCCCATTGTCACATTAAGATCAGACAATGACTCTGTAGATGCCACCGCTTGAACGAAGCTTTGACATTATGAAGGAGTGAAGCCATTCAGCCATGATCCTGCGGGCCGTAGGAGGCTGACGCACAGACCGATCTTCATTTTACCTTTCCAGTCTCTCAAATCATTAAGCGATTCACAGTCAAGTTCATTGTCCAATATGACTCATGAGGCATGAAAGTGTTTTTCTATATGGTGCATATTGCAGATCCAACTATATATTTACAGGAAAACTGTGCAGTGTTCAGATTTGATCATGCTATACTTTCATCTATGTCAATTATGCTCAAATCAGTCCAAACTCAATTTCAGACATCTGAAGGCACCTGAAGTGAAGAAGGGATCGTGTTCCTGGACACCATTTTCAGATCGTTGCTCTCCCTGCCGCTCCTTTTGCTCTTTGTTGGTCACATGACACAACTATTTCACATCCGCATTCATTCATTTTGTGTCACCTTATCTTAACAAACCAGATTTATTGGACTAATTCATCGGATTTGCTCAACAAATATTTGGAAATGTTGACACTTTAGATAACATTGGTTCTCACAATCAACCTAGTTTTCTACCGTACTCATAATGAGACAAAGCAAATCTACACCAACGGCTCGTGTGTAATATCTCTCCAGCTGAGCATTACGTAATGGCAAAACAACAACAATCACTGTTGAGTGAGTGTTCACGTTGAATCCTCATCTGCAGCTGGAGGCATCGGACTGATTGTGTTCATCCGGCTTATTACCAACATGAAAGTGCCTTCATCAGAAAAACTATTATTTTGAAATAAATTTTATATCCTCATAATTTCATCTCTGCAAAGATTTGAATTTGGATCTTAAGTTGGCATGCTTTAGCTTTGTTCTCAGCATGCATGGCTCTTATCCTGTCAACCGTGTGTGTGGATGGGTCACCATTAAATGAATGGCATAAATAATACCGTTGCCGGCTGATAACAGAGTGTCTGTCTCGTTCTTGCCGCCAAAGCCCTAATGAGACAAAAGGAGCTCGAGCAGATTCATGAAGCCGCTCTCCTGGTCCTCTTGCCCCCCTCTCCAGTGACAAATGGCAGCTCTGACTGTTACATGAGCTTTACGTATTAATAGAACCTGCTCTGATAAGGAACACGTCTTCTCCATCAAGCGTGTAAGCCAAGGCCTCATCTGCATCAAAACGCTGTTCTCCCTCCCCGTTCGAGATAGAGCCGACCTGGCAGTTTCTCACAGAGATTGGTGGGAAAACTTGAGAAACTGTGTTTATCTTATCAGCTGTTCAAGATGAACCGAAACAGAGAAATACGAGAAACCTCTGGCTGTGGTCACAAATCCTCCAGGTTTTATCCGGAGTCCGGAGCAACCTGGAGCTGCTTCGCTGGCGTTGACCCGCCTGTGCTTATTTATTGGCTGCCGAGGCCCAAAATAAAAATGTTTTATTACAGCCCAACCAACAAACACTCATCATCAAACCACAACTGCAGTTTTTGATGGATAACCTGTACTGTGTGTAGTAATTAGTGAGAGGACGTCTTCACGTGCAGGTTCACTGAACGTCATTTAAAGCAATCTGAACCAGTAGAAGATATTATTCTGGGATGCCCTTCTCATTATATCTGAGTGTGAATATGTGGATTGGAGACACAGGAACAGGACATAGACAGCAATCGTCTGTCTCAAGTATCATCCCTAAATCGTCACTAAATCTAAAGATTGCTTTAAGATAATAATAATAAAGGAATTATGAATTCATTATTGAACAAGCCTTCATGTTAAATTCATATTTTTCTTATTATTACTGCTTGATGACCTGTTTGTTTTTCTTTTGGGAAAAATGAAAAAAAATCTGACTGCTGTCTCAGTGAATGTCCTCTGTTGTACCCAAAATGTCCATGAAGGCTGCACATTCACATCATGGCTGTCAACAGTTGGCACTGAAATCATGTTGTTTGTGTCTTTTGTGTCCCTTTATGATTGCAGACAATTAGAACTGCTTATATTTCCTCTACTGAATTGATTTCAGCTCAAGAAGCTCACAGATGTTGAGTTTAATTAATTCATAATATATACCGTATTTTTTGGATTATACGTCGCTCCGGATTGTAGGTCGCACCAGCCAAAAAATGCATAATTAAGAAGAAAAAAACATATATAGGTCGCACTGGAGGATAAGTCGCATTTTTGGGGAAAATTTATTTGATAAAATTTCTTGATCAATCCACCCTTTCTCGTTCACGGCGACTTCAACTGAGGAGGATTGGATTTTTGGCATGGTTTTTCGTTTGAAAATGACCATCGGTGGCAGTTTTGATCCGTCTCCACAACATGCCAGCACCACTGTGAAGTGTGATCTCTCATGACCAGTTGTAACGATATTCACACTTTTTTGCCCTTTCTCTGCAACACTTCGGCCCATGGGGATGTCAAAAGTGAGGGGGACCTCGTCCATGTTAATAATATGATCCGGTGTCACGTTGTGATCACTTACATGCTTTTCAATGAACGCGCGGAAACTGTCAACCTTGGCTTGGAAGTCCGCTGGCAGTTTTTGGGACAGTGTCGTCCTAGCTCTGATAGAGAGGCGTTTGCGTTGCATGAAGCGGTAACACCAAGAAGGTCCTCCCGCAAAGCCGTTTATATTCACCTCCCTGGCAACCACTTGGGCGTGGAGACGCAACTTCACCGTTGACAAACCTCTCCCAGAAGCACGTTGTTCAAGCACCCATGCGTGAACTCGTTCCTCCAACTGCGGCCACCTAGCTTGTTGCCTGCGATTAGCTTTCTTTGTTTTCTTCATTTCAGTAAGCATAACCTCCGCTTTTCGCTGTAGCTCACGCCAAACTTTCTTTCTGCTGCTCGATTGCCGTTTTCGGCTCCATATTTCACTATCTGAAGCTTGTAAGCCGCGGAATATGACTTTTTTTTCGGCGCCATTTTCAATCAGCCCTTCTAATTTGTGTTTTTAGATAACAGGTGTGACAGATAACTATGAACTTCCAGAAACCGCGACAGATTCTGACGGGTCACAGAGTTCCCTGTAACACCTGTTATAGAAATGTGTAGGCTACTGTCTCTGCGCTCACAGATTTTGTAAAAAAAAGCATTTATAAGTCGCACCCCCAACCAAACTATGAAAAATACCGCGACTTATAATCCGGAAAATACGTTATATATATTTAATGAATGACATTTACCGTACCCTTAAATGGAAATAACAGAAGCCTTAATATACTATGGCTATTTAAGTTTATGCTCATGGTCAAATACACACTCCATCAGGAGAGTGTCACATTTATGGGGAGTGTTTGTGCAATTAAGACGGTTGTTAGGAAATGTTCAGGATAAAATATGAAAATTGTCTTGCATTGTTAATTCAGAAGTAGGACTATATGGTGGCCCAAGAGGGCAATCACCTGACAAAGTACGCAATAACAGAATCTGGAGCATGCTCCATTTCAAAACAAATGTTTTAATGTGAATTCTCACAGCCGTGCTGCTGTAAATATTCACTAGTGCACTTGGTATACAATAATTGTGTAGCACAGTGGCACCGTTGCCTCACAGCAAGAAGGTTGCAGGTTCAAATCCAACTTGCAGCCTTTCTGTGAGGAGTTTGCATGTTCTCTCTGTGTCTGCGTGGGTTCTCTCCGGGTTCTCCGGCTTCCTCCCACCACCAAAACATGCAACTAAGGTCCAGGTCGTTATTGAAAAAGATAATTAATTCTCAATTGACTTACCTGGTTAAACAAAGGTTAAATAAAAATAAATTAGCTGCAACATAAGTCCTCAAAAAAGCAGCATTCAAAGTATTTTGTAAAATGTGCAATGGCCAGATGTTTGCAGACTGTAACATGTAATTTTGTAAACTATGCCCATTACAGAATAAATCACATGCTAATGTCTGTTTCAGGAAGTGTTTGCAGAAGAGAGAGAGCCATTCTATCCTGAGCTGTTTGTCTTTGGAGCCACTGCAGTTGCAGTTCATTTAAGACTCACAAGACTCTAAATGTGCAATAACAAATGTACTGTATTTCTCTCACCGCATGATCACTTTAAATCCTACTTGAATTTTATGTCACATTTACCTGCATTTTCTTATATTATTATGTTGTACTACGCACCGGACGGAGCAGTGCTCCTAATCTCTTTGTATATCCACTATGCAAAGACAATAAAGGCTTTCTATTCTATTATATTCTAAATACAAATGGTTAGGGCTAAAGTTAATCTAAAATATACTGTAGTTTACTGTCATTTCATTAATTTGAATACAGATGGGATTTTCTGGATTTTGCAAAAGTTACATAAATTAGAGCATCTGTCTAAAAATGTATGTTTTTTTGTTGGTTGTTTGACAAATTTGTCAGAAGGTTCCGTTAAGACGATATTTTCCAAAAATGTGAGTGTTCTGAGAATCACTTCATGGCGCAGGCTTTAAAGGATTAATGCTGTTCTTTGCATTTACCCATGAGCTGAATGTTGTTGACATCAGCGTCGTAAAATGAAATGACGAGGCAGGAGAGATTTCAGCAACGCCGGAGATCACTGTTGACAAGCAGATTGTGCAGCGCAGCATACAGACAGTGTTTACCATCCTGCAGAGCAAAAGTCATTCATGCATTCTTTGCTACTATGTCCATTTTGGTTTGAAAACTATGAATTCTAACATGTTTTTGTTTCCGGAGACGACAAAAAAAAAAAACTTTCAAGATAACTGTTCTCTGGAGAGGACAAGTATCTCAGGAACCCAGAGAGGAACCGGCTGCATATATTGTAGGATTTATGTTAGGAAACACTTCCTGTTGGCCCAAGCGATGTTCTGGGAGAGCGAGCGCTCACAATAGATCCCGGGCTCCTGCAGCAGTAGGATCAGCACCTTGGACAGCGTCCCAAAAAAAAAAGGTTTCCCCTCTCAGGAGCTCTGCTGCTGCTGCTGCTGCTGCTGCGGACTTTAAAGACTTTAAAAAGCAACATGCTGTCACTGCCAGGAAGCATATTCATGACAAACCAATCATATTCAGTGAGCGTCTTCTTTTCTCTGTGTAAATAATCAAAGAAAATCAATAGACATTACTGCTTTCGCATGGTTAGTATTTGTTTGAGCAGCTCAGACTTTTTCATGTGTGCTTGAACGATCTTGCATTAAATCTGTGGGCGGTGCCTATAAAGAGTGTAACGAGCAGGACGGAACCCCAGGACCCCACCGTCTGCACAGGAGGGGCAGTACTTCAGCTAAAGTCCATTTCATCTCTTAAACACACCCTCTAGTTTATTTATTGCTGCTGTCCATGGCACCCGTCCCCAGGAGTCTCAATGACGTCCTGGCTTCCCGCTCTGCTCAGGTAAATCAAACTGACGGTTTCACTGTAAAACCATTAAGGCAAATTGCAGAAACCAGTTGGCCCTGCTTGCTTCCCCATGCTCTGCCGAGAATGTGTGGGTGTTGTGCATCAGTCGAGATGCATCAGCTCTGAAGGGGCGGAGTTCATGCTGTTGAGGTCTCGCTTGTCACACATTATGTTTTATATTTAAATGAGAATTCTCAGCAGTGGCCGGACTAATATGCATCTTGATGCACATCCACATTTCTTGTCTCCCCTGTGACCTTTCAGCGTTAATGCCAAGTTCAGTGTTTCTCAAGGCTGCCGGAGCGTCGTGCATTCTTAACTGTGGGTATTTCAGGAGCTCTACTGCTTTGGTGGCTTTGGAAAACGTGTCGTCATCCATGTGGATTTCAAGCTAAAACAGATAAAGTGCAGCTTACCTTTCAGATATTTGTTTATTTGTTTAAAAAGGATACCCCTTAGTTGCTACCCAAGTAACAACCAGTCGTCCTGGTATCCATCACTAATATAGTGCATACATCATTTTAATACATGCATAGAAAGGGAAATAAAAGAGAAAATAAACAAATAAAATGTTTAATAGCCAACATTACCTTATAAAACCAATTAGAACATGCACAAAATTATAAACGTATTAAAACTTTGGAAAAAAATCATATTTGGTCTTTACTTGACACTAATTTTTAACCTTTTATATTATTAGATTCTTTCACAGCACAAGGTGACCTCTTCCACTGAGTCACAGTTCTATACAAGACCGTTTTCTGCACTGCATATGTTCCAGCTGCAGGAACAACTATATGACCATTTGTCCGTGGCCTGGGAGAATAACCATGTCTCTCATCCACATAATTTATTTTAGAATGCAAAATTCTTGGTTTCATATTGGTCCATACATTATAAAAAGAAAAACAAAGCCCAAAATGTTCTTCAATAACCTGTCCTCAGCAGGTAGCCAACAAGGAGTGCTCTGCATCCTGTCTGCATCTGTCCATGCGGGGCAGTGCGAAGCCAATCGGCTGCTTTGTTCTGTGGTAATTGAAGCTTATGAAGATATCATCAAAAACATCACCTCTGAGCATCATTAATTAACACATTATAGCTATTGTGTTTGAAGCCTTTAAAACTGGCAGAACACTGAGAAGTCGTTGTTTTCCTGTTTTAGGCCAGCATCAGACCTAAACTGAAAATGAAAGCTTTCCTTTAAGGAATAACCCTATAATGTTAATCTGACGGCTTTTAGAGGTGCTGCTAACATTACATTAGATGCCATTGCCTAGTCTTTGTGCAACGCTAAAGCTTATAACCTTATATTTATCAGATGGATAAGAGACAGACAAATGATTTATGTCCTCTATTAATCTAATACTGTCCGATGCGTCCTGTCTCAACTAGAAAGAAGAGGAACGTTTTTTTTTCTTCCTGATCTCTGTGAAGGCATGCCAAGGAAATGTATGAATCACTGTTTGGTGTTACTTCATCATACTGATTGGTTGTTTCTCCTTATTAAGAAATGCTCAAAGAAGGTTAAAGCTGCCTGTCCTAAGGAAGCAGCCGAGTAAGCATTAAAGCTGCAGTTGGGCCAAAGAAATTATGTTCAGGGTGGGATGACATCCCTGCAGGCTCTTCAGGCTCTGCAGGCCCGCGTTGTCAACACAGATTTTTTTTTTTTTTAAGTGTTTATCCCAAAATGTCAAACTTTACTTTAAACATTTTTATCACCTTGAACATATAAACGCATTTTTTTTTACGTCTTTGTTAGTCAGACCCAAGGGATATGGACTACATGTGTGAGTGTTTTCAAATGATTTTTTTGGCTGGTTGCCAATGGTGTGACCTTAAATAAGCCATCAGCTGTACCTTTCCCTTCCACAGCTCACTCCTGCATGCGTGAAACGTGCCTCTGCATGGTAGCGTTTGATTCCTTATAACCAGAATGTTCTCCAGCACTGAACCAACAGCAGAAGCTTTGGTCTTATGAGAGACCGACATCATCAACTCTATCCTGTTTCGACAGATCACACTACATGATGCCAGCCAGATGTTGCTCCATGGAAAAGACTGAGGAGGAGGGCAGTGTGTAAAGGGCCATGTGATTGCTTCCATTAAAACACCGGCATCTATTCCAGTCCAGAAACAACACAGCTGCAGTTGATTGATCCAGAGCGGTCGTAAATGTTGGGCTTCACTCTTTCCTGTTCCTGCTTTGGGCTCCATTTTTTACATCTCCGCACCACCAGAGCTGTTGTTGGATCTTGAGGAGACTCACTTTTTGGCCTTCTAGTTTCTCTCCGTTCATCCGTTGTGACTGCGTTCAGAAAAGGAACCTCTGGCTGGCTGTGTGTCTGTCTCCTGTAAATGACCTGTCCTCTGGGAATTCTGCCTTCTTTTCACAGCAGTGGCTCTGCCCCAGTAAAAACGTAAACACCCAGCCACACCAAGTGTTTTGTGTTGTAAAAGGCAGCCTGCGATGTGACACGGCATCGGTGACGGGAAAAACTACTGTCTGTCAGCAGGCAGGCATCCCCTTGCTGTGCTTGGCCACTTTTTAGCACTAATGGACCAACTAAAAATTTAGATCTGAGCACAATACTATTATTTTATGTCTCCAAGTGTCTGGCCTTAATTCTCTTTTTTATTCTTAGTTGAAGCTAATTTTGCAGAAGTAGGCTAATGACTAAGTCATCAATAATTTACCCCAAAGTTTTTTTTCTTCATCTGGGATCTCATTGAATGGCACGGATGGAATAGCTTCTATTTTCCCCGAAGCGTGTTTCATGGAGTTTCATTTCCCCTGACCATCTCAATGTTTAATAGCGTTACCTAACTGACTGAGGTAAATGGAGATGAATAAGATGCATCAAACTGGAACTGCTCCTGTTTCCTGTCTTTCTGATCGGCTGTGCTCCAAATACGACAGCATGTACCACAGAGAGGGACAGGCAGCCGTGTGTGTGTGTGTGTGTGTGTTTTCCATGGCTACCTGTCACATCCACTTAGACTGAGTCAAGGTGGGATGCTTTCTGAACCAAAGCACCCTTCAGTCCGCTTGGGCAAGCACTCCCCCGGTATAAAAACCAAAACCACAGGATTCCAGTCCAAGAAACAATTCTGTCGGCCACTCCTCAGAGATCTGCCACTACTTGTCTGTCTAATATCAAAACTGACTGACAGGGACTTTAAGGATTGTCCACTTCCACCTGCACAACATTGCAAAGATTGGACACAGATAAATTATCCCATCAGAAGGTCACTGTTCAATAGTAGTGCCCTATGACCTTCCCAGGATTCAGGGTTCTTGTGATCCCTGCAGTAAGGCTTGCCTTAGCCCTCATCAATGCTGCTACAGGTTTAGATTTTCCTTGAAGTCGGAGTTGATTCTTGTTCATCCAGGGCACCCCGGTCCTCGAAGTTTGGATCAGAAGCAGCTCAACTGGAGAATTTTCCAAAGCCTGAACAGATGCATTGACACGTTTGACAAATTTTATTTCAGAATGCGCCAATTGTGTCAGCACACTTGAAGCAAACAATTAATCCTGTCCAATTGGACAAATGGACATTGACAGATTTGCTGGAATGTTAGCTGCAATCAGTGACAAAAATCGAATGCACATAGTAAATTAAATCCAATGAGCTCACACCCTCAGCTCCCTTGAAGGCAACCCTGTGACCTCAGATATTCTGTAGTGACAAAGCATGAGCATGTAGTGCGAGCATGCAGACAACGCACTGCACGATTCCCACGCATCTCAGATCCAGCCAATGCACCAAGTACGAATGAGACACAGAGTTCTCTAGCAAACACAGTGAGCACCGGCAGGCTGCAGAGGCCAGGGGATATGATGGGAGGGATCCACACTGTGATTCTTTTCAGCGCTGCAGTGTGTCTCTGACTGCCTAATGAGGCCTTATTAATTCAGATCAGGGTGAATGATTACCTCATCATTCCCATTCTCCAGAGAGCTCCCGCTCCCTCTGTACTCTGCCCAGAAAATGTACGGCACAGTAATCCAGAGGGCGTCTCTTGTCATAAGACTTTAGCACTTCTTATTTGGAGTGAGCGCTGAACGATGCGATCAGGACGGACGTCTCATTTGAAGCCAGCATGCACGTTCCTGCTGGATCCGGCTATTATTTAGAATTGTTTGAAGTCCATGCAAACAACTGGTATCTGTTTTATCTATGTTTCATGTGTTCTCTTTTGGAGAGGCTGCACTCCCACTAGCTGCAGATCTCTGACAGTAAGCACGGAACGCCCTCCCCATTTCTGTGCAGAGACTAGTTGCCTAGCGATGAAGTCTCTGATTTTATGGTCTGTGAGGCTTACATAGGCCCAAAAAGAGAAGAAGAAAAAATCCATAAGGATTAGAGTTTGGGCCAAGCTGTATTTTTGCATGTATATGTGGACAGCATCAGCGTGCTGCTTGTCAGATGTTGTCATCACAGGGAGACAGTTTGCCGACCAAACTGCAAGCTGGATTCTGTGCAATCGGTCATTGATCCAGCTCCGTGGGTGATGCTACCCGCACAGTCTTTTGATAGGATAGGTTCATGACCTCAGCAAAAGTTCTTATGTTCTCCTTTTTAACCAAATTCACACTGATTGAGCTCAAGCCTCAGAAAGTGGACAGAACATCAGGGCTTAGTCTATTATTTGGTCATCATTTCACCTCAGCGGACGTTAATGTTAAAAGGACGTTGGCCAAGATATACATTGAGTGCCCCAGTTCAATTTTCCAAACCCCACTGAATATTCTTTCCTATGAATACGCAAGCACCGAACCAACAAAATGAAAGATTAAAGCATCTTCGTTCATGAGAAAGTGTGTTCCTATCAAGAGAGGCAGATTTAAATGTCAGGGTTGGCAGTGAATGTTTGGGTTACAAAAAACATCTTTAGACATGAATGGCACTCAAAGAGTTAAACATTAGATTTTATTTTATTTATTTATTTGTATTTTTTATTTTGAATAATGATCCAGTGTTTTGGAGACATTAAGTGGGATTTTATATAAACATTATACTAGATTATCATCAAAGTTAGTTGATGATAATTAGTTGAGTTATTGCTGGAACCCCATATTCCTTAAAAAGGAGAGAACAAGGGAGAGGGTGAGAAGATCACCAGTCACAAGAGAGGTTATTTCTTTGGAGCTTAATTTAAGAAGTTTAAGAGGGGGGAAAAGATAAAAGCTCACACTAGTGTGGAAAAGAAGCTCAGTTTGTCTTTTGATTCCTCCACTCCTCTGGGTGATCATTGAGAAATCCACTCCAGAGCAGCTCAAAGCTCACCAGAGGACTACCATAAATTTTACTGGCAGTGTGGAGTTTTTTTTTTTTTTTAGATCCTCCTGTGCTTCATCTTCTCACAACTCTGTCAGGCAGGAAAGACGACAACAAGTGTGGTCTGCGTGTAACAGCAATCGAGTACGGCGGCGATGTACTTGAAAATGCACTTTATGTGACACATCCCGAGAAGAAAGCACGAGGCCGCCTTCCTTTGTGAAAAGAGTGTGCTGATGTTCTGTTGCATTTTAAATTAATTTCATCCGTGCACTTCACCCCCCCGCTGCATCTCCCAGTTGCCAAAGCTCTTTAGAAAGAAAACCCACCGGGAGAGATATTCCCGTCTCGCGTCTCCCGAAGAAGCAGCCGAACAACAGCCCCCTTCTGAACTGGTGCCGCACGCAGCCAGTAGCTTTAGTTCACGTTAGTGATCATGTATATTCTTTTGTTCCTTCTTTGAATGTGTACAAGAGCCAAACATAACAGAAACACCTTTAAAAGAGGGTGTGGGATGTTGGAGTCTTATCTGAAATGAAGCTCTAGATTTGTAGTTATATAACATAATTAAACTCATTTGTGTACTGTACATGATGAGATAAGTATGAAGGTCAATGTATCTGTAGTTGCTTTTGGATGCTGGCATGCCAATAGGAATGTGAATATAGTGCATTAGGTCACTGGTTAAGACATCAAATGTCTTCTTGTGGTCTGCTTTTATCAGCAGCTCCATGTGTGACTGTTTTACTTCAGGCGTTTTGGATAATTTTCCCCGGATATGCTGTAAAAACGTATATATTGTTCTCCAGGCGGATCCTTTGACACCTCAGCATTACTTTAGTCCTCCTGTGTGAATTGATCTCACAGTTCTTGCCAGTGTTAACCTCAGGAGGAATATAAATCGAGATGTTACTTTTTCCTGCAGCAGAGATTTCTCGCTTCAAAGATATCTCCAATCGGCCATGCGGGCTGTACAGATGGAAACTATTGCAGGACAGAAACTATAAACATCCCTGGACATTATCTGACAAGAAACGCTGAGTCAGTAAAAATGCTTAATGTATGTTAGGTATTAGTATTTCAACTTTAGATATATAAATTGGTTTTCTAAATAACACCATCCTGTTCAGAACCTCTACAAAAGTGCCCAAGATTCAACCTTTAAGATGGAGAATAACACCTACGTCAGGCTCATAACACCCAGGGTGGCGACGTTTGCCAGTATAAATACAAGATAGCGGCGCTGTCAGCACCGCGATACCAGCCATTACTGCCAGCTTCCAGCGGAACTAGCGCCATTCATCTTCCCTGACAGAAATCACTGTTGGCTTCATGATACTGAAATATGTGGACACAAATCACAATGAGTATCTTTTATTGCAATGAAAATGTAAATTAGAAGTGCTAAAATAAACTAAAAAGTCAAGAAAATCAAAAAGATAATATATGAAGCCATAAAAATAAGGTAAGAAGAATGTAGGATGGAGTAAAAAGGATGAGAATGTAAAAAAAAAAAGATGTAGGGCGTTATCCTATCACAAATGGGCCCGGATTCCTTACCAGGCAAATAGAGTTGATTTGTGTTATGTTGTTGCTTTGGATGCAGAATTCTTTTTCATCTCCATAATGCTACAAAATAGTTTGAATGGTTGCGACTGAATCTTTACTCAGTTGAGATCAAGTTCATCTGCTTGGCCTCAATGTTAGAAAGACGAAAACGTTTAGGTCTTCATAACAAGCTGAATGCAAGTTCATGTGTGCGCGTGTGTGTGTGTGTGTTCTCATACAGACAGTATCATGTCTTGTTAAAGAGCGGGTATCTGGTCTTCACACTGCAGTAGGTCCTACAGTGAGGAAGGAATCTCATATCCTCTCGGCCAAATGGCTCGGGGGGAATTGATGCGCTGAGCCAGCGGCCCGTGCAAAATTGACCATGAAAGTCACTCAATTCAGATCAAAGTCAACACAGCCTCTCGTGCCTGTTCAATACTTTCGGCGCATTAGAGCTTACAAGAAGAGTTGGAGGGCATTCTGCCCTCTCCTCACTCCGTCCAGAGGCCGGCGGCCCTGCGACCATCCCCCCCTTGTTTCTCGACAGAGTGACGGGGGACGATGTATGTTTGACAACATGCGAGTTTCATAGTCAGTCAGACTCCTGCTCAGTTTTTCTGCTCTCTCAGACACAGTGTTGTGGAAGAGCAACCCTCGGTCTGCCCTGCTCATCGGAAAGAGGAGAGATTTACCGGCTGCACTACGAGTGTCCTTTAGTCCTTTACGGCCGGCTTGTTTGCTGTCAGATAATGCCAGTGTTTGTCTTGATCTTTTTCCCCCCTGGCCTCGGTCGCTGACGGCACGCAGTGTGTTTCCAGCTGTCGTTCCCAACTGACACCGGCCTCATCCTCGTCGCATCCCATCCAGCGTGGATGTGTTGGGACCGCTGAGCGGAGCGGCCGTTTGCTTTGGACTGGCTGATGTTTGCGTTGATCTGCCAACATGTGCTGTCACCTGAACACCAAGAGCTGTTGAATTTTAAAATGCGTGATCTGAAGCAGAAATGAGTCAATATTTTTTTTTATTCAAATGTGGCCACGTACATTTAAAGGACGCCCACAGAAGCGTTCCCTTCATTCACTTAAATGCAGATTTCCTCCACCTGCCTACTTCATATTGTTTGAAAGCATTCACCATGAGAATCTTCAACAGACACAATGTGGAAGAAGAAACTCTAACTTTTTCGGGTCATTTTGTCACTGAGCTTCTGAAGCCTTGGGAATCATTTAAGCCTTCACACCACAGCGATCTCCTTCCAGAGCTCCTTTGTGTTGTTTTGCGGCACAAGGAACAGATGTGGAGAAATTATGGAATGACTGTGATTGCTCTGAGGATGAGCAAAACAAAACGGTGGTGGGAGAAGTCAGCAATTCTGCAACATATTGTGCCCTCGAGCAAATGAAATTGAACAACCACTGAAGACTGTACGTTGTATCCATTATTTTTTTATGACTCAAACGCATTTAGAAGGATGAACTGAGTCATCCAGCAGTGAAAGGATTATGTTGCCCCCTTGCTACCGTCGGCTCAGCGACCCTGAGCCCTGCAGCAATCAGTTCAGGATGCTCCAGCCTTTCCCAAAACCTGAGACAACCCGCACTTTTCTGACGGTGTCAGGTACTGCAGCATGTCAGACCCCTTAATGCTGTGATATAAGATGTCAAGGCTTCACATTAGATGTGTTGCACCAACCCCCTGCAGCTGTGTCCAATGTCTGGCATGGATTTTAAGCATCAATGTAAAGCTAGTTGCTCTTATGGAGAAAAAGATCTCCATAAGAATGATGTGGAATTAGCAGCGACACAAAACAGAGGAGACCCTCACCCTACAATGTGGTACTGGAATGAATCTGTCCTAGTCCTAGTCTGGAACATGCTAGTCTGGAACGCTTGTCCTCGCCAGTCTTCATGGTACATTCTTACAATGTCTCCCGAGTATTGATCAGGATTTTGCAAACTGTTTTATTTGATTAGATTTATTTCACTTTAAGGTCAAGGTTATTTTATTTGTACCCACAGGTAGACTCGATTTGCTGTGAGATCAGATAAAATATCCTATTTCCATTCAAACCAGCAAGCATGCATATAAAACATACAACAGGTAAAAGTGCTCAAAGAACATCTCATCATGCCCCAGTAATCAGGATATCATAAAAAGTTAACAATAATAAGAAAAACAACATTAAACCCAATAAAAAGATGAATGAATGAAATACATAAGGAACGGCAGACTAATGCTTATTCAGCAGACTCACAGCAGTCTGCTGAAAAGAAGGAAACAAAGCTCTCCATCCTCACAGAAGCGGCGACTTTATTCACAAGACGCATTTGTTCCAATTGAATCCTGTCTCACAACTATCATCCCCAGCAGCTGATTCCACAGCCCAGGAGGTCATGTAAAAGTGAGCAGCGCGACACAGCTAATAGCTTCCGACATCCTCCTCTATTTTGGACTGTCCATTGCCTTAGAGGTCAACACTGTCACTGTTGGGGTCAATGGCACAAAACTCATTGCCTTTCTTTCAGAATGAATTGATCATGGCACATAGTGCTGCTGTTTTAACGCTGGTGTGTCTTGCTTTGGGGTGTAGTGTTGTCCTTGTCCTTGTTGTTGCAGTGTGGTTAATTATGCTGGATGTTGATGTAACACTGTGGCATGAGGAATGTGCTAAGATAGTAGCTTCACCACCACAAAGTATAGAGTGAATGAATAATGCACAATGTAAAGCGTCTTTCAGTGTCCAGAAAAGCACTATATAAAACCAATGCATTATTATTATTATTATTATTATTATTATTAAGATGCATTTGAGAAACTCAAACCCTACTCTTGAAGATGTCAAAGATGATTCTTGTCATTTCAGCTACAAACACTAACATATAAAAAGTAATACAATTTGCAATATTTGCTATTTTTAACTCATTGAGTGCCAGACATTTTCAACTCAGCTGTATGCTGAGTGCCCCAGTTTTCACTCATTTTGGCCCATTTTCCATATGCAAACACCAAATGAAAGATTAAAGTCTCTTCTTTCATCAGGAAAAAACTGTGTTCCTACCATTCTGGAGTTATTGACCGTTGAAGAGAGGCAGATTTCACTGTCAGAGTTGGCAGTGAATGTTTGGGTTATTAAAAACCTCTTTAGAAGTCAATGGCATCCAATCAGTTAAAGACCATTGTTATTGGTTCTATCTTTAAATAAACTTTGTGAGCTGCTCACAACTATATTAATGCTGTATGTTTAATCGTAATTTGTAGTAATGCAAATACAAAGTCACCTGCACGCCTCTGTAGTCTTGATGGAGTTGTGTACAACTAGACATAATATGATTAATATCTTAATACAAGTGTGGAGGGTTCTAACATAAAAGAGATGACACAGGTGAGTCCAAATGTTCGGATTGTATTCTGTTTCAAACTTATTTATTTAACAATGTTTCTTCAGACCTTCTTATACCCGTTACAGCGTATTTTCTCACTGCTGCCATGTTAAGGAAGCTCTGCCAGTTTACAATCGGCTACCAATAATTTAAAATTCCAAGCAATGTAGCTTTCTTTCCCTACCAAAAAAAACACTGTAGATTGTCTGTAGGTGTGAGTTTGAGCATGAGTGGTCTGTCTAGGTGTGGCCGCGCAATGAGCTGGCGTTTCATCCAGGGTGTACCCCGCCTCTTGCCCATAGGAGAGGCTCCGGCAACACCTGCGACCCTCCTTCGGATAAGCGGCTGAGGACGAGAAGATTATGATTGTTTCGTCGTCAAGAAGGTGAATGAATGGCCTCATCTGCATTGATCTGTTAGAGGATTTTCTCATAGTGGGTGGCAGACGTCCTCAGGAGGGTTGAGCTGAAAAGATACAATGTTAGTTATCAGAACGAGATCAGATTTGGTTATAGATTATAGATGTGAGAAACTAGTCGGTGACCTAAAGCAGCTCTGGTTATGCCAAACAGCAGAGCAGGCTTCAAGGCTCAGACTTTCAGAAGCATTGATCTATTGTTTGTCTTCAAGGTTTGGTGTTCAGACAGGAGAAAACATATCTCTTAGCAACTGCATGAGGAATGGATGTTTGAGTGTTGAATCTTTCACCAGAGGGAGGTTCAGTGATGAGGGGAGAGTGACTTTGACACAGGAATATCTATGGGGATTAATGACATTTTCAACATTCAATGGGAAGCTGGTTTCATTGAGGGAGTGGTCTTAATGAACTGGAAATGTGTTGTCATCGCTGTAGAAGGAAAATCACGCCAATGATGGCTTTTCTCTTGAAGAGTAACTGGACCCCGACACTACTACTACTACTACTACTACTACTACTGCACTTCACTCTGTCCTTTGCATCCTACTCCTCAACACCAGCCATTCTCATGTCCTCCCTCACTACGTCCATGTATATCCTCTTATCCTCTAGCCCTGTTCCCTGGCAGGTCCATCCTCTCCTCTGGACATGTCCAAACCATTGAAACTGGACCCCGACACTAAAGCAGCTAAATGGAATGCAGCCGCTAACCTTTGTTAATTACACTCAAATAAAAAATCATGTTGGCGGGCTGTGGTTATTGCATGTAAAGTGTTTTTTTCTGGTTTAAGAAATTGTCCACGTCTGTTAGCTAGAAGGCATGTATGTGCCAAACGAACCCCACAACTGTGTGACATGATAACTCTTATCACGCTCTCTCTGATTTGTTGGGCGACATGATGACATCATCGTTCAGCCTTTTATGGAATGAAGTGAGAAACATCTTCACACTGAGCACATTGGAGGAAGAGTCATCATTGCAATGCATAGTCATGGGTGTAGAGGACATGGAATACACGTGGGATGCACTTTTTCATTTAAAAATCCAGAGGTAAATTTGTGGCAAGTGTTACCTGCATCTTTATGCATGGCCATCTAAATGGTAGCTACTCAGAGAGCGTTAGTTTATATGTGTAATAAGTTCAAAACCAGTCAGGGGACGCTTTCAGTTATTTATTATCTTGGAAAATTGTGTTTGAGAAGCTTCATTGTCATTTAATTTTCTTAGTTCATGATATATATATATATACATATATATATATAAGTCAGAATTGACATTTGGTCCCTGTTGCATTGGTTGAATTTGTGATAAAGGAAAATACACAATACTTTATTAGATCTATTTAAAAAGAACTTTGTAATAATGATTTGTGGTCTCTCTGTACTATATGTGCTGACTATTTTTTTATTGTTGATGGACTGTACTGATTGCTGGGATACAGTTTTGGTGGAAGGAAGCCTGATGGAAAGCCAGTCTGAGGGATTGTACACTCACCTTTTATCTGCGTCATTAGCTCTGCCCGTTTAGGTCTTCGTCTTCTGCACCGTGTCCCAGATTCTGTTGTTCACTTCTTGATAAATCAATAGTTATGCAGTTGCTCCTGTCCATCTGTCATCTCCGCCATCTCGCTCCACTTATCTTTTAACATCAACGTGGATACGACGTGCCGAGAACGGGATTAACTGTGTCCTTAAATTCTAATGGACATATAATTTTGTAGCATTAGCAGCACTTTCCTTTCGGGCTTTCCTTCTTTTATTATTCCTCCCCTACGCGCCACCTTTTTCTCTCTGCCTCTTTCTCAAGGACATGTTCATTTCTCTCCACCCTTCTCAGCCACATAAAAAAAAATCATGCACTAACTGTAAAAGCAGAACAAAGCACTAAAATCTGTGCACAATGTAAAGGAATTCTAGTCACCTTCGTCGCACTCAGCGCTGGCTGCTGGAGAGATGAGAATCAGAACACCGAATAAATCATGATAACGAAAGGTAAAAACATGATGTACCAACGTCTGCCTCAGCAGTGATGAAGACGAGTCTCTCTGGAGAGACGCGTTATTTATCCATTTTAAATTAACAAACTACAGAAAGGACAAGAGTTCATCTCGGCTAATTGTGAATCAGAGGATGTCCACAACAAATGCTACCTTTAGTTATCTTCACGTTTGGCAGTGACAGTATGTAGAGGCAGTGACAGTATGTAGAGGCAGGCATGCTGGGAAGGCTGCTCTTAATGAGTCCGACTTGCTGGCTGGTTTTCATCAGCAGGCACAATTGTCTTTAGACCAATCAATCCCCATCAATTGAATACTGTAACGGGCAGATTCGTCTCCGGTAATGAAGATGCTTAACAATGTTTTCCTGACGTTGATGCCCCCCCCCCCCCCCCCCCAAAAGTGCAGAGAGAAATACTGCTTGTCTGGTAACTTATCTAATTGCCACAGGGCATCGCCGCTAACGTAGTTTTCCTTTATTAGTTTTCCAAACCCAAACGAGGCTCATTAGCTGACGCGCTCTAATTAGAGGACATATATCAGGACACTCTAGGGCTTCTCGTGCTGCATGCTGGGAAAAATGAAATGCCATTAATCAATCTGGCCTCTGTTTAATGTCCTGGACAGTGGAAACAAACCAAAAGTGATTTGAGTCCGTATTGCAGAGATGAGGTTTGATAAAGTATAAGTATTGGCACTTATATGATGATGGACAGCATTGCAGATTTCATCGGGTCCTCCGGGGGCTCGCTGGCCAGCATGGACAGTGATGAGCTCAATGGAGATTGCAGGAGGAAGTTGGAGGCCAAGCTCCAGCAGGACACGTCTCAACGTGAGAGACGAGACAACCAGTAGGGGAGCTGGAGAGTGCAAATGGGCTCACTCGTTCTTCACCAGGTCTAGTTTACAGCCCCCCCCCCCTCTCACCACCTCCTCCCCTCAAGCCTCCTCCACCTGTATGATGATTGCCTAACCCCCCAGTGAGCACAGTAGATCAATGGACGATCCATCGAGTCATTGTGCCCTCCATCCATCCATCCATCCATCCATTCATCCATCCAGCCAGCCATCCAGCCAGCCAGCCATCCATTGTGGACAATTTCTCAAATATCAGTTGGAGTCGAGCATTTAGTACTTTACTGTATCTCTGGTAAAAACAAAAAAAAACATGTTTAAACATTATACACGCAATTTAATTAGCCAGCTGAAAGCAATTCAAAATGATTTCTGCTATTTAGAGCTTTGCCCTCACACAAGAATGTTTCAGGCGGTTTGGAGGGCAGGATATTTATTGCTATTTTCTCATTGTTTGGGAAGATTTGGGTGAAGCCTCATTTTAGGTGGAATGAGGACGCTTTCAGTCGGCTGCAGGAGCCTGGACAGGTTCCAGGTTAATAAAGAGAGCAGAAGTCTTGCGAGAACATTTTGCTTTCAATTATGACGACTGGACATTTGGCACAATTCTGTATCCTGAGCTTAACACGCCATTTGTTCTCAAAAGGACACTCCTTTAGAGGCATTTTGGGACACTCGTGAATTTTAACAGCTTTCATGTCATTTTCTAAAGTGATTCTATTACTCTGAGGATATTTGGGGATTTTTAGTCTTTTGGAATAAACTGTCGTGTTAAATTAAAAGCAGCTGACTAAAATGGCCATGCTGCTCCTCGTGTATAGCAAAATAAAAGCATAATTTCATTAAATTACATTCCATTCACTTTATTCAACAAGAGGGAAATAATGTGCCGGTTTATGACCGGCTTGGGTTGCATAGAACCATTCGGCCTTTCTTTAGATTTTCTCAACAACATCAGCAATTTTTACAACATTTAATCAACGGAACTTCTCTGCTACTCATTTAGTTTGAAATGTAATCCAGTCTATTTAAGATGCTCAAAGCAACCTACAAACCAGAGAAGAACTCATTGAAGAACAACTTCAAGTTGTGTGTGTGTGTGATCTAATTAAACTCTTCAAACTTCAACTCCACCTTTCTTGGGATTTTCTCATTTTCCTTCTGGATGTTTCTGGACACTATTCACACTGAAAATGTTCTTCTTGAAGTCTCAACTTCTGCACACTCATAAATATTTTTGATGAATTACATTTTCAGTAAGTATTTGCAGGCCTGGTTCCTGAATGAGGTTGACAAGACATTTGCCTTCTCATCTTTTTCTGCTTTCTAACATCGTCAGGTCTCCGAATTCTACTAATCTGTTGTTTCTCATAGGAGGAGAGTCTCCTGGTTAAAGTCTTAAACAGGCGGTTTGGATTTCTGTACTAACCGCCTGAGTAAATAGAGTAAATAAATAAATAAGCTCAGAGGAGTGTGAATGTGGCATGTGTTGTTTTTTGTTTATCTCTTTGTACATCCATTTGGAAATGTTAACCCATGAGTAAAGGCATCATTAATTTCTAACCGGATCCTCTTTTGTTGATATTTTAAGTTTTAAATACCGTGACAAACACACATTTTTCAATGGCAAAGGTTTTGCCTGGTACTGCATGCAGATTAAATAATGCATTTCTAACCAATGAAATCACTGACTTTAGGAGCCATCTCTCACATTTGCCCACAAAAAACGAGATGCATGAAGCAGAAACTTCTCCCTGTGGTGTCCCAGAGAAAGGTGAACAATGGCGAAGAAGTTAATGTCGGCCAAAAGCAGCGTTCCAGCAGCGTTTTGGCTGAAGCGGAATGTGTGCAGGTGAGTGAGGAACAGAGGGAGCAGCAAGAAAGCCCCCCGAACAAATCAGAGAATGCAGACAGAGGAAAAGGTTAGAAGCAAATTGGCAGCAAATGTACAGACTTCAGTAATAAATGCTGTCACGCCATAACACAGAGAAAAGTCTCGTCTGTTGATTCCCGAAGTGCTGGAAAAGTGAGCAGGGTTATCGACTGAATTTGAATGACACACGGAAACAGGAGGAAGACAACGCCTGCAGACAAAGCTGAAGAGGAACTAAATGCATTGTTATTTTGAAGCAACGAGAGGCGGAGCTTCCACGAGCACACTGTACTCCCCTGATAAATATACGTAATATACAGGTGGTCCTCACTTAACGGCGTCGTTAAATGTCAATGACAAAATTACTATTTTGTATAGTAATAGTTTAATATGGTTTAGTTTAACGGTGAAATCGTTTAGCGGCGGGGTCCAGCTGGACATTTCTTTTTACCTGTCTCTCAAATGTCTTTGTGGGGCTTTAGAGAACAATTTTGTCACATTTAAATATTTAAAACGTAATTATTTTTTCTCTCATCTCATGTTTTGTCACATGAGCAAAGACTGACCTTCCAATCGGGCCTTTTTTTATTTTATCTTTATTGTATTTTTTTTATTGGTTCAACTGAGATCGATCCTCAGTGAATCTGCTTTTGGATAGCACTGTTTAAGAATTAAGTTAATTAAGTTAAGGTTCTAGTTCGTGTTAAGAAGCACGAAATAGAACTAAAAACAACCAAAGGCTGAAGAATAAAACAGACAGCTAAGTAATTATTGTTGAAAACCAAAAGAGACATCTGACATTTCCAAAATAAATCAGGATGTCGACATTTACTCTTCTGAATACTTTGTCTTCAAAATTCCGATTCAACTGTCCGCTTTCTCCTGGCGGGACATTACCAGTGCCCGGCCGGGCACCTGAGCTATCTTATATTTCATTTGATAGTGGTTTGTTCACTCTTTTAGAATTTGGGCTTAAACATGTCGCAGGATATTTTGCTATGAGTTGAACGAGGAGGTGCGTTCAGGTGCGTAGCATCTGTCGGGAATTCCACCAACATTACCTTTTGATAGTAAAATGATAGCATCCTCCTTTCCAACCTGCTTCTCCATCCCTGAGCAAACAGTTGAATGTGTTTGTCTTGTCTGCCTGAGTCATTGGTCCTCCAGCCCATCTGACTGATGTCTGTGGAACTGACCCGGCCGTCGCACTGAGATATCAGCGTATTGATGGATCCACGGTGCCGTCTTTCATCCTGAAGTAACCGGCAGACTTTTTTCTCTCAGTCTGTCACTTTCTTATTGGATCTATACTATTCTAGAAACGATGTGTTATAAATACTGCATTTCTTTCCTATATTGCAGCCTGTTCTCTGTAGTGTCACCGTCATGATCAAAGTGACAAGCAGCATTCGGTAGCATTTTCGGAATATTTCTACAACAACTCAGTAGCACGTGTGCTCCTAAAAATACATCCCCGGACCGAGCTCTTAAACAGAACGTTTCTAAGCAAGACAAAACAACATCATGTAGACGTTTGGTAAAACACTTAACTGCCGGAGCGCCGCCAATACATGTTAGCATTTATGCACGAAATACAACTAATGATAATCTACACACAAGACATGTGATCAATTTGAATGTCTACACATTAGTTAGTTCATGCAATCACCCAAACAAATAACAAAGAAGCAGCAGATTAAATGTATAATAACATGTTTAACTAATAAGGACTCTTGTCGTGATTTCATAAAGACGGCATTAAAGTGATTAAACCTCATTGCCATTAAAAGTAATCACTGAGGGTCTGACGAATTCCGTTGCCATCAGTCGTTCGTGTCGCTGCCGTCTCTCCGAGTGACAGTCGCAGAGGAGGAAGTCCCGGATCAGCTGCTAGGAGACCACGGCCAACAGATTAAAGGCAGAGGAGGACGCCGCACTGCAAAGCCTTCACAGAAATATATGATTATTTCACACATGTGGAAGGACGCTTCTCATAAAAATATGTATACAAAAACCAGAATTTTGCTGTGGTTTTGTTTCACTGTTGCCAGGCAACTACAGAAATAGCTGACAGTCTACTGACAGCCACACGGCCAGCTGCTGTTTATTGTGCTCAGTTGGTGCAATTTGGCCACAACAGTCTATAAAAATGGAGCGGGGTTGCAAAACAGCTCTTATTTACTTCCAAGCTGCTGCAGTTTCCCCAGAAGTCCCATATCTTGATTAATACAACCGGCGAACAGGGACAAGAAAAACAAAAGCAATGAGCTGAATGAGTTTCAAGTCGAGCCACGTGAAGCAGAGAGTGGAATGATGGCCAGCCAGGAGCCTTCACAGGGTTTATGATGCCGAAAGCAAATATATATATGAGACCCCCGTCGCCCTGATGTCCTCCTGCATGTCACCCCTCACTCCTACGTCATTAACAAGCTGTCACCAACCTCCACTCGACTGAGAAGTTTCTGTATGACTATTTTATACTGAGCTTAAATGAGCTGCATCTGATGTGCAGCGTGTTTACCTTCACCACTCCAAATGCGGACTCATCACAGTTGAAAGAGTAGTTCCTGTCATTTTAGGCCACAAATAGCGCTAATGTAGCGCCGCTGCGAGCTCGTCGGCCTTATCGAAATAAAACGGTGTTCACGTTTGTCACTTCCAGAACTGAACGCTTGATGAGATGGGACATGCAAGGAGCATTCACGAACTAGTATTTCATTTGTTTCTAACTGATTTTGTATTTTAAGATCCCAATAAGACATCATAACCGCGCGTCATTTTTGGCCATCCAGATTTTAGAGTTATTTCAGTAACTGATGAATATAAAAACAACATTAACAAAGTGAGAATGTTGTATTTTGAGTATTTCATCCTTTTCATTCATCCAACATTGAGAACACGTTTGCATGTTTGTGTGTAATATTTAAGAACCGGTCTGATAAGTTTTAATAACTAGGTAAGGTACTTTTTGACTTTATAAAATGGGAGAGCTTGAGAGATTCTTTTGCCTGTGTAAAATGTGCTATTTTTAAGATTGAGTTTAAAATAAGACCAATCCAACCAACAAATTAGGGGGTTTATATCTCCCCTATTTATTTTAAGTTTAATCACGTACTTGATTTGATCAATTCTAGTTAAGTCAAGAGAAATGATAAGGACTCAAGGAGCAATCATCTTACTTATTAGCTGCGGTTTTAGGCTCTTTACACCTAAATTACAAAATAATCAAACTGTGAAAAAGCTCGTTTGGGGTTTAATTCATTAAGCGTTTTTGAAGGCTGCTGATTTAAAGCTCAACTTGGCCAGATAAATTCAGATGTTTTGAAGAATGCATGTTCTCAAAGAAGAAATATGTATTTCTACATTTATGGTCTTTTTGGTGCGCGATTTTGCTTCCCTCTCAACAGCAGCAGAAAGATGTTCTATGATTAATCAATTATAAACTATTATGCCCAGCCTCGGCAGACAGACTAAACTAATGAATCAAATCTTTACTCAAGGAGAAGGAGAGCAAAAACACACTTAAAAAAGAGCAAATATTGGAGTTACACTAATCAATGCTCAAACATTTGACTCCAACTGAATGCTTAATGCGCCTCGGTCTCTGCCGGATGAGCAGATAGGAAACATTCACAGCTTCGTTAATATGCCTAATGGCGACCAAAAAAGAAATCGACTAGATGGGTCAGTGTCTGATGACACTGTGGTTTGAATGCTGATGCCGAAGGGAATGAATGAGAATGTGATTTAGTCAACTGAGTCTCATTCCCAGGCAGGAGAGAAAGTCAGTCCAGACAAACACTGTGAGGAGATTTTGGCATCAATTGTTGTTGGACAAGTTATAAAGAGGTTTTTCTCTGTGCTCAGTTCAAATCGGGTTTTCTGCGGCCGGCCTGCGAGCTTGATCTGTGACATCATAGATACGTTGGGCCCAATATTTAAATGTTAAGTCTGTGTGCTGCTAATTAGAATTGGCTGAGGAGTGAAGCAAAGGTCATCGTGTGTCTTGCACTTGAACTACAGAAATGAAATTTTATTTTTGCATATTTTAAGGATTTAAATATGGTAATTACCTCTGCTGAGTTGTGTTCTCACCATTGCAGACTGGTTGGCTGGTTTGTCAGCAGGTCTGCACAGAAACTGGAGCACAGATTTCCACGGAACCTGATAGAAAGCTGGGGGCCTGTGCCAGTAAAGGACATATTAAATTATGATAATGATCTGAATAAAGATGGGAACAGGATTTTCTTTCTCTCTTTCATTAATATTGCTACATATTAAAGACGTTCTTCCTGAGCTGTTCAGACTGCCGCTCTATTTACATTTCTTTTTCTGCATTAAAACGGCTAATATGTGCTTTAGTACATGTATGCAGAGCATCTTAGTCTTCTCTTACCCCAGTTATGTAATCACCACAAAAGAAATCAGTAAAATACATGATTATTACTCTGAACTCACCCTGAAAATGCCACGCTGGCTGTCTTGCTTTACACCCTTTCATTTTGCCTGTGAGTCATTCAGATAAAATGTGTCTTGTACTATCAAGCTGAAGAACTGCGGGCAAACAAGAAGTCATTTCAGTAAATTAAACGGCTCTGGACCATTAGTAACCAAAGAGGGATTAAAGTGTCACGGTACAGTCGTCTATATGTAACTCAGCCTGGGGAGATGTTGACCTTGGTTCCCAAATAAAGCTATAATGCAGCATTTTGTATGCTTTCACATTAAGCCATTAAAGTGATTATGAAAATGCACAGAGGGCTGTGGAGGCGTATCTTTCCTGCGTCTCATATGAAACAAGCTTGTCACCCACAAACTCATGAAAAGATTGCTGCATTTTGGATGTTCTGTTAGCAAAAGCGAGTTTATCTGGAGGGGAAATGATTTATTCCACCATGTCAAAGTGAGCTCAAAATCGTGACAAATGAAAGAGGCTGCTGAAATGATATTACTGCCCAGTAGGAGTTGTTTTCTCACTCAGATTGTTCTCCATTTTTTACGCTGGTTTAAGCCAAGGTTGTCAGCAGAAACGTGCTGGAATAGATCTGCTTTAGATATTGGCGAATGAATAATTAAAAGCCGGCGCTTCACACGTCAAGAGATGCTGGTGTGCATCACTTTGAGTGAGCTGTGGCGGAAATGAATAAATACATAAATTCCGCGCGTGTGTGTCTGTGTGTGTGTTTGCAAAGAACGCAATCCAACAAGCCACAGAACTGGGAATAAGACATTGGGGATGAAAGCGAGCGGTAATTTTAACTTAAAGCGTAAACTGGCAGGGACGCTGTTGAACTCTTAAACAGTGGCGATCTGCTGGGGAGGAGCGTTTGTGACACGGTAGATCCATCTTAGCAGGGAAAATCGTAGCAATCATTTGCTAAGTTGGCTCGTAATGTCTTGACAACTTTACAGCATTTTCATTTGCATTTCGATGGCATGTAAAAAAAGTGAGATTTAAAATGATTCACTGCTGTGTTTCCTTGTGTTTCTTAGGTTTTCCTTCACCCTAGTGGCTCATGTCTGTCACTTCTCCCAGTCGTAACCGCTCATAGTTCTGCCATCTGATCTTTGTCAATCGGACGTTTCCCTTTTTTGACTTTGGTCCTTTGTGCTCCAGGTCGTCCTTTTGCTGAGCATTCAGCTTCGCCCTGTTTACACCTCTATCCAACCGGCTGCCTTGTCCCTGTCTGAGTCTGAACCACACGCTTTCCCCTGCTTTGACATTGTCTCTGGCCTGCTGCATTGAGTTTTCTCTTGTGTGTTTTGAGAAAGACATTAAAAATATTACCTTATTTGAATTCTGTTGCTTTTTTTCCCTGAACGTTGGATTAAATTGAAATTCAGTTAAGGCAGCCAATCTGTTCTCGCTGTGTGCAGGTCAACACTTATTCTGTAATAATAACATTTTGTTTGTTTTGTTTGTTTTTTTGTTTTAGGAACAAAAATAAAATTAACTGTTGTCAATTCCCCTCTGATTTGCATACGCTGAATCCCCCCAAAATGGCAATGCTATTAATTAAATACAACAGTAAGGGGATTATTATGCTCTATGACTGTTTTTATTATATTATTTATTATGTCAAACTGACTTTATTCAACATCGAGGACATCCATGACAGTTTGACTCATTGGCCAAGAAAACCAACTCCTCGGATTGGGAATCATTTTGGTGCCCTGATCACTAATGATGGTTTACTTCAGCATACAGATCGAATTCAGATTCCCTTTATTGTCATTTTCCTTGTATTTGCATACACAGAGAGAAAGCAAAGATTCAGGACAGGTTTGTGCAATCTGCACCGCGTTGTCAGCAGCTCCACCTCCATCCAATAAAGGTAGTCGTCGACTAACGACGACAATTGGTTGGCCCATGTTAAATTGCCGTAAGTATATTATGCCTTTCATGATACTGAAAATATTGGAGTAGAAAGAGACAATTTCCTCTCGGTAGACATCGTGGATGAGACCGCAGAAACTGTTGCACACTCGATTAGCTCACTCGCTTTCCGGTATGTCATAAGAACACCTCGTAATCAGACAAAAAAAACAACAGACGAGTAAGTTGACGACTACCTGTAATCTATCTGAATATTGTCCCTGATGAGACCCATCGCATCAGCAAACTTTATGATATGGTTGTTGTTCCGTCTGGCAGTGTAGTTGTCGGTGAGCAGACTGAACAGCAGGGGGCTCAGGACAAAGCCACTACAAGGCTGTTTAATAATTTTGGTCTGAAATGTTCACTCCTCACACGACGGTAATACGAGTGATCCTCCGGAAATGTTTGCTGTGTTTCGGTCTGGTGATTATTCCCTTCTAAAATGACACATGAGAATGATACTAGTCAAAAAAAAATGCTAAGTTTATACAAACTCCCTGTTGTAAATGGTAAGATAATATAATGATGAAGCTTAAAAATAAAACAAAACAAAAAAGGGATCCAAATATAGGACATGGCTCCAGTTTGGGTTTTGTCTGTCATATGGAAAACCTGAATCCCAGCAAATTCCAGGAAGTCGACTAACAACCTAAATTTAGTGGGCACATATCATGAGGAATGGCAGGATAATATTCTGTCATGCCTGCAAGACAGACCTTCGTATCAAGGTGACGCGGGAAATCATCCAAGGAAGTTTGATGCCCTGTCCTCTGGTCTGCTTGGGTCTTATTGCTTGAAAAGCCCTGCTGAGCTCTTGCCGTCCACAAGTGGCTCAGGCTGCACATGGAGTTATGAGAGCAACAATGATTAATGTGGTTATAAAAACCAGTCGGCCGACTTTCAAGTGTTACACTAGATCTAGTGCGGGAGCTCCACCGTGTGCACTGAAGCGACATGAAACTTGGAGCAGAGAGGAGTGCATCGGAAACAAATCTCTCATCAAACTTTGATGTTCTTCCACTTGACACACACACACACACACAAAAACCTTCCTCTGTAATCTTACCCAGCACTGAAATCCTCATTGCCTGTGAAGTGTCAAGCTACTGAGGTAATATTTGCTGTTCATCATGCAGTGACTCTGTTCTTCTGCTCGTTTCATATTAGACATTTATTTGGGATGTTCATTTTAAAGGGGCAATAAGCTTAGATTTTACTGTGTCGTGACGCTCGATAGCTCTAATTATATTTGTGTGGGGTAGGTAGAGTTTTGGCTCATTCATTCCCAATGGTGCTGAGAGCTATTCCATCTCCATCACGTACTGGAGTAAGGATCCTACCTCAACCTCATGTCCAACAAGCCAAAAATACCTGGAGGCTTGAAAAGGCAAAAATAATCATGTATCAACTCAAACACATACTAATTTAATTTTCCTATTTTGCCTCCAACAAATTCAAACACTCCCACCATCCCTGCCTGCATGCTGACCCTTTCTAGGTGGGATTATTTGGCCTCACCCAACAGCATTAAGGTTATAAGGTTGCCAAGGTGATGTGATTCAGCTCACTGCTGCCTTCCCACTCTTTTTGTCTTTCCTCCAGCTTCACAACATTTGGGTTTTGCAGGATTTGGTTTGTTTGATTTTGCCCTGAAGCAGAGTAAATCTGCTCTAACTCTTTTATCCTTTGTGCAACCTTGTGCTTAGATGATGACTACAGCTATATATCCCCTGGTGTTAATGCTGCTTGTCTGCACAGCCTAAGTTGCTGTAGTCAATATTTACACAGTGACATGTTACAAAAGACGACATGAAAACTGGGACAATGTGAAAGGAGTCGCTTTTCCTGCAAAACTAACAATGAACTATCTGACTTGTCATATTTACCCCTGAAAGTAATATTCACTTGATAGCTCGACATGCATTATATAATTACTTGACAATTTGTAATTTTGCCAAATAAATTAACATCTTGTCTCGTAGCTTATGGGTATTCTCGTAGCTTATGGGTATTCTCTGATGACTCGGCCGTAGTTGGGTATATCATCGGGTGGGGGGGGGGGGGGGGATCTGAGTACAGGGCTGTGGTTAATGACGTGGTGTGAGCTGAACCACCTGCAGCTCAATGTGGCAAAGACAAAGGAACTGGTGGTGGACCTCAGGAGGACAATGTCTCCAATGACTCCTGTTTGCATCCAGGGGGTCAACGTGGACATGGAGGACTATAAATATCTGGGGGTCCGCATTGACAATAAACTGGACTGGGCTCAGAACATTGAAGCCTTTTATAAGAAAGGCCAGAGCCACCTCTATTTATGAAGGGGGCTCAGGTCCTCCAACATCTGCCGGATGATGCTGAGGATGTTCTACGAGTCTGTGGTCTCGAGTCCATCCTGTTTGCTGTCGTGTTCTGGGGCAGCAGACTGAGGGTATCTAGTCCATCCTGTTTGCTGTCGTGTGCTGGGGCAGCAGATTGAGGGTATCTAGTCTATCCTGTTTGCTGTCGTGTGCTGGGGCAGCAGATTGAGGGTATCTAGTCCATCCTGTTTGCTGTGGTGTGCTGGGGCAGCAGACTGAGGGTATCTAGTCCATCCTGTTTGCTGTGGTGTGCTGGGGCAGCAGACTGAGGGTATCTAGTCCATCCTGTTTGCTGTCGTGTTCTGGGGCAGCAGATTGAGGGTATCTAGTCCATTCTGTTTGCTGTGGTGTGCTGGGGCAGCAGACTGAGGGTATCTAGTCCATCCTGTTTGCTGTCGTGTGCTGGGGCAGCGGACTGAGGGTATCTAGTCATCCGTAAAGCAGGTGATGTGTGGGATGAAACTGGACTCTTGAGACAGTAATGGAGAGAAGGACGCTTCAGAAACTAAGAAGCATCCTGGACAACCCCCTCCCACCAGCTCCTGGTACAACACAGGAGCACCTGGACAATGAGTGTGTGTGTGTGGGGGGGGGGGATTCTGCTTCTTCTAAAATATAGATCTTGTTGTTTATCTTGTTTGTTGCAGACTGAGCTTTGTTCTGCTTCCAAACATGCAGACCTTAAGAACTGGGGCGAACTATATTCGCTTGGTACTTCGGCAAGCGAGAACAAATGGAGCTCTCATCGCAAAGTCAAACTTCTGACTTTCTGCTTCTATCTGTGCGTGTTTGCAGCCACATTATAATGACATGCACAGAAGCTATTGCCTTTTAATAGAGGCATCCTACAATGTGCACCCCTCAGATGTGGAGTGCTTATACCAGGGGTGGGCAAACCTTTTGACTCGCGGGCCACAATAGGTTCTAAAATTTGACAGAGGGGCCGGACCAAGAACAGATGGATGGAGTATTTGTGTGAGCTAATATAAATGACACATAAAAGCTATTGCATTAAAGGATTTGGCCTTTTACAGGTAGCATTACAGGGAAAATGTCAAATGAATGAGGTTTAATTATAATACAATTTTATTTAATGATATAATTTGGACAAGTTCGGCGGGCCGGATTAAAAAGACCAATGGGCCGCATATGGCCCCCGGGCCTGGGTTTGCCCATGCCTGGCTTATACCGTGAAGGTCCCACCTTTAAATCAATCCCATTGTTTCACTTTAAATCCAATCCAATGTGCTGAGCCACAGCAAGGATGCATCGCTGTCCTCGTAGACTGCACTGTAGATATAGATGGTTCAAAGTGAAGTTTAGAATAACAGCAGGGCTTCTGATTAGATGGAGATTTTAGTAATGAAAATGTCTGCACTAATCCCTGCTCATATCGTTTGTTTGTTTATTCTTTTGAGTCTCCTATCGCTGCAGGAACGAGCAACATTGATGCATATGCCATATTGTTTTATAGCCACCGTTCTATTTATGCAACTCCCCCCATACCCCTCATCTTTCTTTCTTACTTCTATCCCTGATGAATTACATAGACAACAGCCGTAATTTGTTCAAAAACAAAGGGGGTCAGCACAAAGGCCTCTGTTATGGATTAAGCCATTATTCAGTTCGAGTTATCTGCGATGCAAATATATAACAGCGTGTTATATGAGGAAACTATGCACTGTGTAAGCAAAGCTGATGCTGTGTTCCTGCTTCTCATTCATGCAGCTTGTATTCTCCTGAATTCATTTCACCGTGCGGCTTTATTGTCTGTATAAAGAGGCAGCAACACACACTGACGTATCCATGAGCACAGAGCCTCCCGCTTGTTATCCAGCGCCAACTAATCTGTTTGAACAAAGTCTGTCATCTCTGAACATCCTGGATTCACAGCGGCCAGTCTCGACAGTGACATGTGAGGCACGGTTGATATGTGTGTGTGTGTGTGGGGGGGGGGGGGGGGGGGGGTGAGTCATTAGTCTGCACTCGATGCCACTCCTATCTTCTGTGTTTCTGCTCTCCATTCCTGGCAAGAACACTGAGGATCAGTCTCCAATGGGTTTTTGTATTTTTGTTAGCATGTTCCTACTCCTCAGTACTCCAAGGTGAGTCTGTCAATGGTAATTTAAATAACAGATATCTGAGTTTATTTACTGGTCCAAAAGACTACATCACATCAACAACTCCATTCAGCAACTCGGGGGGGCTTTGAGTCCAGCCGCTCCTGATGTCACGCTAAAGAAACCTGGGCTTCGAAGCATCTCTTCCTTTGTCAAACTGTTGTTTGACTGGCTTTGATTTTGCTTTCATCCTTGCGTGCCGCTCAGTAAGAGGAAGCTGAGGCTGTTATCATGCAGTGGAAATGGAAATCAGTTCTTCGCCCACAGTGCGGTTGCATAGGCGGCTGTTTGAGCGGGGCATAAAAAAAAAGAACACTCTTTATCATTAATAAGTAGGTTTCAAGGACGTGTCCAATATCACTTGAGCAGCACCTTAAGAATGCTGGGACTAATTAATACACACGGGTTTTTATCACTTTTCTATTTAAATTTACCTTTTTTTTTTTTTTTACTCATTTATGAAAGCATTTTGGGTAATTTTCAGGTAAAGCATAATTGTACACCGTTTTTATTTTAATATGAGCACTGCACTGAGTCTGGACATTAAAGGTTCTACTGACACTTTGTTTCTGAGCATTGCATCAACTATTGATCAAGAGTTTTGACTCTTTGATTCGTGCAATGGTGGGAATGTCTTTGATTGAGAAACAGAATTTGGACTTCTTTAGCACCACAGGTCTTCATTTTGTAGGTTTGAAGGCCTTTTTCCCGGTGTTGGTATCCACCTAGCACTCGGTGCTGATTCTGTCATGGTGGTCACTGTCATTTCCTGTTTTATTCTGTAAGCAGATTTTACCATTTCACGTTTTGTGATTTTTTTTTTCACTCCCCGTTACACACCTGTACTCTTTTCTTGTCATTTATTTTGTCCCTTTGGTTCCCCGGTTTCTGTTTTTGTCTATGCTTTCAGTCGTGATAGATCAATCTCCCTCGGTGCCTGTGTATTTCCTGTCAATGTTAGTCTATTGTATCATCTTTCTTGTGTCTTCCTCTTAATGTTTTTATCTCCATGGTCACCCTCACTGTGAGGGTCTGATTACTTCCACCATCCTCCTATCGTCTCCTCTTCTCTATGCCACCTGTTGGTCATTGTTTTATCACTCAGTGTGTTTCGACTTTGTGATTCCTCCTGTTTATGGTTAGGCAATTGTCCATGTCTCATTACCTATGCAATGATTGGTTCCCACTGTCCTTCTTCTCATGCGTGAGTTTGCGTGGACTTTTTTGACTCTACGTGTTTTTAGTGCGGTAATCTTTGAGTTGGATTATTTATTATCATGGCTGTCCAACTTAACTGTGGGTTTTGACTTTGAGATTTTTATTCATGGCTAATGATCGGTTGAACTAGTCACTGAACCATACCTGCTCTTCTCTGAGCCGTGTCTTAACCTCAAACCCCCTTGAAACTGAACAGTAATGGTGGTTGGCGGTCGTAGATCCTGACCTGAGGGAGGTATTTTTTTTCAACATCCTTGCCAGGATACTGAAGTTTGTACCCTCATTTCTCACGAGGGATATTATCCCAAACTGATTGCTTTTCTCCTCTTCTTTTGGAATCGGCTATCCATTTGATTTCTTCCATTGCTTGGGCCATTTGCCTCTCTTCAAGTGTACCCTGAGGATTCCATGCAGTCGTAGGCGAAGGAGCCAAGCCAGCTCTACCCGATCCTTCTAGAAAAGTGGCTGTCTGTGGTCAAAGGTTAGTTCTGTGGAGGCAAAATAAGGGTGTTCTATTCTTCCAGTTCAATGTCTCTGTTTTGGATTGCTGAAGGTGTTTTTAAAATGTCTGCTATTGATTGTCTAATCTTTTGTGCAGGACACCTTACCATTTATTTTCTGACAAAGCAGCTGTCTTGTGAACTGAAAGGGATTGCTGATAACTATTTTCTTTTTTCACAGCTCTTCCCTTCTCAGCCTCGCATTTTGCTTCACTCCACTCAGGGCTATGAGCCTTTTGGTCAGCATCACATGCAGCGCCCCCAACAGTGCCTCAAACCACGGTATGCGTATTTCTGCTGTGTCTTGAGGCACTTGTTTACTTTCAGAATATTTATATTTTACAGCTGTTTGTTTGTTCCCTCCCACAGTGACAAATATTTGCGCTGCCAATGTCGTCATTGTGTCCAGTCTCCTCCTCTCCACTTTGACTTTGATTGCTGTATTCAGTCGAAGTTGTACGTCCTCATCAAACCTTGGCCACTGTGTTGTCCAACAGGCTTAGCCCATCTGATCTGTGCAGTGTGAGACATGCTGCTAGTGAGCACAGTTTTCATCACACAGACACTCTGGGACTCTGCCTCACCAGAATGGTAATCGGCACATTTTTGGTGGTCTCCGTTGCACTTTAGATTTCATCCTCGACTGCCGTGCTGATCTTTACACATTTAACAGCAGATGCTCTCTGTCCTCATTATTTGACCATCTGACTGAGCTGATATCATAATGTCCATCATTATGTTCAGGGACATGTAAAGCGAAAACCAAAGTTTGCTCAGGATGATGACACTTTTTTAAAATATATTCAATAGACCAACAACTTAGATTAAATTAGACTGCAACACATTTATCAAAATGTACAGTTGAATGTTCTTCAGACACTGCTGATTAATTCCTGCTTAATTTCATTCCGTTAGCAACATTGAAATGTATTTTCCTGTGGTATGCCGTAGTTAGCAACCTGTCAAACCACTGGAAGAAAAGCACAAAGAATGCAAGCTATTATGTTGGACTGTATCATGGAAGTACAATCAAGTTCTCCCAGTAATCCTGGAGGAAACTGATTTACATGAAGGCCAATGAAAGAACATAACTTGGTGTACAGGATGAAAAATGTGTGTGTGTGTGGGGGGGGGGGGGGGTATTTTGACAGGATGCAAAGTTTTCTCTACACCGAGCCCGCCTTCTATCCCAAAATGACGTTGGCCATCTGAGGATTTTCCTTCATCTTGAGTTGGCACACTTTCCTCAGTTGCTACTTGTGCTCGTTAAAAGTTCATTATCTGTTATGGATACTCATCGCAGGCCAAGCATCTACTGAAGCTGGCAATGAGGTAAGCTATATTCCTCATGCTTGAAGCACATACTCTTGGGTTGTGATGAGAAAAAGGAAAAGGTATGTAGCATACAATACGTATGTCATGCAAGACTTTTTGACCAGTTTTAAAGAGAAATTTAAGAATAAGACTTTCCAATCCTCGTTTTTGTTTCTGTTCATTAGTCAAATCTTTGTCTTAATCAGTTTTTCATTTACATAAAACGAATAACTGACCTACATGCACAAACACAAAAAGCAGCCATAGTATCTGTGTGTGCAGGATTTGAAGTGAATTCCTTACACAGTACCTAAATTCTGACCTGGGTGGCAAATATTTGACATCCCGGTGATCTCTATCGATCTGAGCCTGTTCTAACTGCAGCCGCACAGGAAGTTAAACTCGAAAAGCACGACTCAGACTACACAGAATTTAGCAACATTACCTTTCAATCGGTTTGGTGCACAGGTGAGCCAGGTATCAATCAGAATCCAAAACCAAACTGGGGGGCTGGGGGGGGGGGTGAGTAGGACACCTACATCAACAATCTGGCACAGAAGGGGAGGATCACACAGACTTTAGGGGGAGGGGGGGGCAGTCACAGTGTTGCAAAGAGGGGAGACTGAAAAGGAAGGCAGGTGATTGGAAAAATACATCACACAAAACTAAGCAGAATAAACTTGGTACATGATTTAGGTTGCTTGACATGATGAATCTGAGCCAATATACCAGGATAGATCTTAATGCCTTTAATTGGTTCATTGAATCAAAATAATGGAGCTGGTATTAGAGGAAACAAGTAAAGCAGAAAATTGAATCTCTCCACGCTTCCAAACTATCCTCTGTGAGTCTCAGTATGATGCATGGCCTTTAAATTACAGAAACATCCAGAGCATTGAATGCAAAAACTGCTTAGATGCGACTGCTTTATCACTCTGTCTACAGACTCGGGGACACCAGGGACTCCATGGGGCAATAACAAATACCCTCATTTGTAAAGTATGTGTTTATTCTCTGAATCAAGCTTCTTCCCCTCACCACTAACCCACTTCCTGAAATAGATCGGCTCCATTCACTCTCTGAAGTCTTCCAAAGAGAAAAAGCGCTCCTGGCTGCCCATGTCCTACATAATGTAATTATGTAAACCAAACCTAGAGAAAGAACCCGCACCCCAGATAATCAGCCACACAATCAATTTCTACGGTTCACTATGATGCTTCTGCGCTCATTCAAATGATACGGATTCTCTTCAACGCAATTAGCAAGAGTTTTGTTAACATTTGCAATTTGCTTTTATTGTCTGTTTTGTCTGACTTTTAGCAAGATAACTCAAAGAGTTCCAGACAAATCTTTGAGGAAATTATCAGGAAATGTTGGGAATCCTACCAGAAACAGTTGATTGAATTTTGGGGAATATCTAGAAGAGATTCTGGATTCTGGATCACTTTGAAATGTTTGGTAACATTGCAGTCAATGGAGCTTCAACATTTGTTACTCAATATCTCCATTGATTATTGACTGATGTTTAGGAAAGAAATAAGTTAAAAATCAACTCCGACTCACTTTTACTTTTCATTGTTGGTGTATAAAGATACCAAGAACAATTTATTACCCTTTGGTGATGATCCAGATCACCATGTGGACGGCGTAAATCATGTTAGGAGATCATGTTAAATCACCACTAGGAACGCACTACATTTAGTTTGTTATTGTAATGACTGATTTCAATTGAACGCATCACAACAGTGATGTCACACAACAGATAAACATGGGCTTAGATTGGCTGGGGCGGGACCCCCACCTGGAGGGGGACGGACTCATGGACATTGAAAGACGCGGACGCAGAGGGCGGCCCTTTGTTTGGACCTGAGACTCACACACGGAGCAGGATCGAACCTCAGCGCTGATATCTGAACCAACTTGTATTGATCTGCATGTTATATAAATATCTTAATCATGACCCAAATCCTCTTTATTGACCACGCACCCCCACGGAGAAGAAGAACCGGGGAGGGTTAAGGAAAACCCTAACACTGCTGTCTGCCCATTCAGCAAACCATTTGGTGTTTCAGTCTTCACAAAATGGTCCTGAAAATGCCTGCTCATCCCTCTGAGGCAATGCACTGCTGCCATGGGACTCTGTCATACAGTCACTCTCTCTCACACACACACACACAGTCAATCAGCATCTTCATGCATCCCACTGATATTTTGTCATATATTTTTCACCATGTTTCATATAATAAAGGTGCCACAACAGCTGAGACGTGGCAATGAGAAGCCATAGCTGTGGTTTCTGGTGGAAGCACAGCCCTGCATGTCTCATCTGTATTGCAGCGTGTCTGTAACAGCTCATTGGTCCAGCCATTAAAAGGAGCAGGCTCTCGCCTCTCACCACTGTGATGCTTCCATTGATTATATTTTTCTCACTTGGAGGACTGTTTGTGCCATTACGCCATCAGCACTCATTTGCCTTTTCTTTTTCTACTACTAAGTGCTATTTTACACTCAAACACACACAGAGAGCCTCCAGCATTGGTGCAATCAGAGCAAGAGGCATTTTTCTCCTAAATGTGTTGGGTCATTGAAGACACCCGAAAATGGATGTGAAGACTTGTTACTATTGAACGCTCTTTTTGACATATTGCATCATCACATAACAGATCGGGTCGGAGCATCCTCTCCTTTACAATCACATTTTCGCAACTGCTTTTTGGTTGAATTTCACATTACGTCTCTAGGTATGTCAGATTGAGGAAGGGAAGTAATGTACTGCATGCATGCTGAATTGCCTTGCAGGTACATCCACCACAGTGATGCTCGCTCAACACGGTGTCCCAAAAAACAAAACTGAAAAGACAAAGAACACTCCGTGCCTCCATTTAAAACCGGAGTCTGAATTAGAAGAACTTAAATCCTCGTGCATTGGCTTTTAAAGGAGACTTTCTTCTCAGCCGCCAGTTATCCAGTTGTATTTCTGAATCACTCTTCATAGCCTTGAGCAATAGATGGATATATAGTTAAGAAAATATTAGAAAAGGAAATTATTACTTTCCTCATTGAGATCTCCTGAAACAGTGTCCCCCCCCCCAAAAGAAAATGCAGAGAAATGGACTGCTTGCTTTATAGAGGAAGAAAAGGTCACCTTCCTGGAACTTTCTTTGGATGATAATGCACGTCTGATGTAATCTACTCTTTCCATTCATTTTTAGTGGGGCCTTTACTTTTACTTACATTTTTTGTTTGTATTATCCATCCATTCCAGCTCTTCCGGTGGGATCCCGAGGCGTTCCCAGGCCAGCCGAGAGACATAGTCTGTCCAGCGTGTCCCGGGTCTTCCCCGTGGTCTCCTCCTGGTGGGGCGTGCCTTGAACACCTCCCCAGGGAGGCGTCGAGGAGGCATCCTGAATAGGTGCCCGGTCCACCTCATCTGGCTCCTCTCAATGAGGAGGAGCAGCGGTTCTACTCCAAGCTCCTCCCGGATGACCGAGCGTCTCAATGTGTCTCTAAGGGAGAGCCCAGCCACCCTACGGAGGAAGCTCATTTCGGCCGCTTGTACCCGTGATCTCGTTCTTTCAGTCACTACCCAAAGCTCGTGGCCACAGGTGAGGGTAGGAACGAAGATTGACCGGTAAATGGAGAGCTTTGCCTTTCAGCTCGGCTCCCTCTTAATCATGACGGATCGGTGCAGAGTCCGCTTTAATGCAGATTATGTTTGGAAAAGATTGTGAAGAATTGTGACAATAAGCAGTCGGTCAACTCCTGGAGATGTGCAGCAATTGCTTGACATGAGCTCCTTTTGCCAGTTCTGAATCTTAATTCTTCATTTTCAGTTGTTAATCAATTCAGTAATGAGCGCACCTTGTTCCAAACCATTCACTCATGTTTATAGTCTGCAGAATGATCAGTCAATCAATCACAGTTAAAAAGCATTATAGCGCATTGTGCCCACATAAGTGATGGAATGTATTCGGTGCAGTTATCTCCTCAGGTATGTGTAGTATTTGAACTTTTTGACTGTCACCCCCCCGACTCTCCCCTCCCACTCTACTGTTCACTTTGCAAACTCAACACAGAAAACACACAGAGCTTTAATGAAGCTCAAAAACTAAAAGCACCAGCGCCTTAAAGCCAAGTGCTCAAGAAACAGACTTCTCCTTAACCTAATCTGAATATTTTTTACTCTGACGTTATTATTTAATTGCACCCATCAATGACAATCTAATGCAAAGGTCACCTATGAAATGGCTGTGGGCCAAACCCAGACTGTAAGAGGCTTCTACCGAGGCTGTAAAACCAGGATGAACAGTCACAGCTCGATACCTGGCCATAAAAGTTCCACTATCACAGAGGGAAAATGTTGCTTTCCTCACAGCTGATGCTGGGACTCCTTGATAGGAAAAGAAGGAGCAGTGACTGGAATGAAAGAAGACAAGCTGGACCTCTCCTCATGTCAGCGTTATCCATCACTGGTCTATGCTGAACTCCCGTAGAAGCATATGCTGAGTTTAAAAGAGCGATGAAGCTTATCAGCTTCCTCAGGGTGGCCTCATCCCATCAGCATCTCTGGCTGGAAATCTTTTCTCACTGAATTATGGAAGAAGAGATCACGAGTGCAGTTGAGCATTTGAATGTGAACGGTAATATTGTATTTTTGTTTTAATGGGCTATCTTAAAGTGGTCTCTTTTCATCCTAAAAAGCAGATTATGTCTTTGAGGATGTTCTTCAAAATGAAAGATTTTTAATAAAGGTATTGTTATTTTGAAGCAGTAGGTACCTAACAGGATTCACTTACCGGACCTCCTGCCGTTTTAAATGAACACTGACTAGCCTAATCTCTGCACTATGTCCTCGTTAGCATCCATCATTTTCATTTGCTTTAACAACAAAATAAAATGAATAAGTCTATGGAATCTGATTTGATTCACAATTACAGAATTCATTCATCATTATTTGTGCACAAAGCATTTGCCGCGCTCAAAATAAGAACAATCAAACTTTAAATGAACCCTTTAAAGCCCGCCGCATGACGCAATCATCAGAGCACTCTAATATTTGGAAAATAAGGTCCTAATGGAACCTTCTGACAAATTGTAAATTGTAAAAAAAGAAAAAAAAAAATCTAATTTATATAAGTGCTCTAATTTATGTAACATTTGCAAAATCCAGATTTTTTTCAGGGAAAATGCAGTTGTGAGTGTTGGCTCGTATCTGTCAGCTTTTTCAGGAACGAAAATCAAACTTCTGAAGTAGAAGTCTCAAAATCCTGAAAGCCATGTGTATCAAATATGATACGTTTGGCAATAAAGGGTTAAGGGAGATTGAGTGTTTGATAAAAGTCTCTCTTTCTGTCACAGTCATTCATGTTACAGGTCACATTATTCCTCTTCTTGCACAAATTTTATACATTATATTCTATAAAAATTAACATGAATCCTTCAGACACCATCGAAGGCACCATATCTCTGATGTATTTTTTATTGGGAGCTTTACTTTTTCCTTTTAGTCTAGACTAATGGCCGTGACTGGTACTGGTCTCACCAGTAAAAATGTCGGACTTGGTTAAAGATGGTAGAAGTAAGTCAAGAGTAGCCAGTACCCTTTTGTAGAGGACAGAACTGGGGCAGCAACATCACACTGTGTGGACATCACAAAGGCGCATGGCTAGAACAAAATATTTTTGTCCATCGAGTGCATTCATTCATCCTAATTATGTCATCCACTCAGACAGTCGACTTCCTCATTAGAACTGCTGTCCTCACGTGGACTTGGCCTCTAAGACTAGAGGCCATGTTGTAGATTGGAAGTGGGTGAAATTGCTGCTCTCCCAGTTCAGAAAAACTGGGTGATGGCAATGGATGCAGTAATTAATATTTTAACAGCAGATCCTCTGTGGCCTGAGATTGATGGACTAAACTGTGAATCGTCAGAGCTGTTATATTTTTGTAAAAATTCAAAATAATCAAAAATAATTTTATTTAGTAATTGCTCACTTTTTTTATTCCCAGAAAAATGTTGTTAAATAACAGCAGAAAATAAATTAATAAAAATAAGAGCGACAGACAGCATGTCACAGTTGTCAGTTATGTTCTGCAGTCTGAGTTCCTAGTTTCCAAACTGTAATCAGACTAGACAATATTCTCTATGCTTCATATGCGTAAGGTAAGCTAAGGCAGTTTTATCCTTTTGTTTGGAGGACTAGATGTGTCTACCGACGCTTTACCTCAAAAAGAAGTGTTGTTTTATGGCCAAAAACCGTTTGCAGGCTGTCGATATCCTGATTTTCACCGAAAAGACTGGTCTGGGCAACACCTCCGGCAATTACCTTCCAACATATTATTATCGCAATGACAAACGATGCAGGACTCCAAGTATCGTATATCAAGCTCCAAGATGTTCTTGCTTGGTTAATAGTGTCCTTAGACCCATAGTGCCTCCAATTTTCTTTTCCTTTGGAGAAAAATCAGATTATCTTGAGGAAGTAAAATGCACCAAACGCAGGGCATCTGATTTCACAGGATATATGCAGGCGTTTGCATAAAGAACAGCTATCCAGGTCTTCAAGACGAGACAATTGCAATTATCTTATGTTAGCGACACAGCGGTACAGTAGTAAGCACTGTTGGCTTGCAGCAAGCAGGTCATGGGTTCAAATCCCAGCATTCCCTAGAGTGTTTGCATGTTCTTGGCAAAAAGAACATGCATCTTAGGAACATTAGGTTATGTTGGCCCATCATGGGGGCGTGCTCAGGTCACAGCAGGCCATATGTTCTGCTGTAGCCCAGCTGGCTACGGGTGGGAGGTGGGGTACACCCGGATGAGACGACAGTAGGGCCACACGGAAGACAAGCAACCCCTCACACCTACGATTTGCCAGTTCACCTATATTGCATGTTTTCGGAGGTGGGAGGAAGCCAGAGAACCCACGCAGACATACCAGCGGCAAATACAGAAATGCCCAAGGTGGTAGCAAACCTTCTTGATGAGAGGCGACCGCACTACCCACTGTGCTGCCCACAATATTATATTGTAACGGCAAATGTAACAATTTGAATGCTTGTACTTCTCACAATAGCGGCCCTGATGGCGCCCCGTTATTGACTCTATCACAAAAGCCAGGAGAAGACATCGAGCACTGCTGAGTCCCTGGCAGCAAAAGTGAAGCTCGTTATGCTGCCTTCCGTGTTGTTCCGCGAGGCAGTGTGTCGGACTGGGAGCCTGTCAGAAAGTTGCGGTTCTCATTTGAAGTTTGCCTTTGTTTTCGCTCTGTTTGTATTGAGCTAACGCTCCAGTGGCATGTTGACAGTTTATGTGGTGGATTGCAGGCTGATGAGGCCCACCTGCCTGAGTTTAGACTTCCTGATTAGTTGACACAAAATTGTGGCAAATTGTGGCATGTGGGGGGAAAAAGCACGACATGCTGTGATGGAAAATACACCTGCAGAGGAAAGGTTTGCTCACTCATGGCACAAACAGCTCATCTCTCGCCGTCCTTTAACGTTGTGTTAAAGTTTTGTGAAATTGTGTATTTGTTAACATTTTCAACAAATATTGAATTTCAAAACTAGCTTTAATTGGTTTATTTTTCCCTTTCATTGACACGGTCCCTAAAATATTAGGGACCGTGTTTAGTCACAAATACATCTGAACGTGCAACAACTTGCATCTTTGGATTTCCACCTATCTGCCAGGGTGTGACTCATGAATTTATCAAAGCTTGGGGGGGGGGGGGGGGGGGGGTGCAGCCACCAGACTGTAACCAAGAGCAGTTTGTTTAGCGCCACTGGGATGACTAATAGTCATATTACTCCAAGCACTTCAAGTCATTGATCAGTCATTCCACTCTGCAGCATCGCTCCTTTCAGTGCCTGCAGATATCTTTTTATTGGCGGGTATCAATGCACTGTATGAGTTCCCGGTTTCCATGTTCTCTTCCTTCCTTTCTTTCTATCTATGTAGGGCAGCCTGTGGATCAGCTGACATCCCCATCCTCCCACATGCCCACAATCTTGTTAAAGCATGCAAGTTAATCTTTAGAGGAAAAATGACTCCCTTCACAAGCAAGCAGCTCTTTCGTCACCTCTTGTGATGCCCACATCACATTGTCACACTAATATTGGATTGTACCAAAACTCAGGTGGCTTAGAAGAAGTTGCGCCCTGCTATTCGCTCCACATGCTGTCATTTGCCTCGGAGTCAATATTTGCAAATTGATTATATTATCTAGCACTGAAGGGGTATGGAGAGCATTGTGTTTCTAGGGGGGGGAATAAAGATTTCACTGGGAATTCTCTATTAAATGTTCTCCTCTTTCTTTTAAAAGTTGGCTTTGCCATCAATAATTTACTGCACAAGATGAAACAGGAGAAACAAAACAGTTCTCTCCAGCAAATCCTCTGGAGGTCGTCGATTTAGGAAATCTTGGCTCATATTCTATGCATTTTTATAATCGAGCGCATACAGCAGAGGCAGGAAAACACTCAAATGGCCTGTTTCTCTCTTCTCTGCCTCTTTATGATTCTCTCTCTCTCTCGCACTTAATGAAAACAAAGAGCCCCCCCCCTTATTCATTCACGGCTTCGCCTGCTAGTTTCATCTTGCAGGCCGGTCAGAGTGCAGCTCTTGTAATGGGCACAGATGCAAAGCAGCGGGAAAGGGGCTTTAGATTCAATTGCCACTTGCTGCTGTTGCTGCTCTTCATCCCAGTCTGGCCAATAGTGCAAACGGCACTGAGTGAGAAGGTCATTCACAAGAACAGGGGGGGGTGACATCCCAGCATTTGTTTGGCTGAAGAATGGGGGGATGCTTCAGCTGTTGTGAAGTAGCTTAAAATCCTGGGTTTCAGCTAAAAGCTGCTTCTTTTTTTGGGGTCTTCGCAGGTTCTCAAATGCTGTCTTTTGTAGACGGTGGAGGAATATCTCAAAAAGCGCCCTCCATCTTTCAAAAGAGAGAAAGATAGAGCAAAATCATGGCGAACGAGAACGACTCCCACATAATCACGAGTGTGCATTTTCAGACATCATAGAAATGCACTGAGCTCTTGAACAGGCATCCATGGGCTGATTGTTCTCGAGAGGAAAATGCACTTTGAAAAATGAAGAAAGCCTCTTCACTCGCCTCATGCTTGTTCCGCTTCATGAGGTGCCTCTGGATCGACTACATCAGAGTCAACCGTCACATAGGTGCCGCCTGAAGCTCGCTACATCCCACATTCTTCACAAGCCTGATCTTCTTCAACTGTATCATCGAAATGACTCAAAAGCACGAGCAGAAAAGTTTTCAATAGCAAACACCAACAAATAATTAAGTTTGACACGACAACTGTGAGACTTGACTGTCTCACAGGGTCGTTGTTGTTTTTTGTTGTCTTTTTTATGTACATAATAGTTCAAGTCAAGTAAACGCTCTACAGTGCGTTTGTGTGGCGCTTTAGTTGGACTTGGCAACACTGCCATCTACTGGTGACCAGAGCAACAAGAACAACAACAAAACAAAGCTTCATTGTTGTGTCTTTATTAGAAAAGGTTCAGTAATTATGCAAAGCATGCATTTTCTCAGCCATGCTAATTCCATCATCATCATCATCATCATCACCATCATTTTATTATTCATGAAACATGTATATATGGTTTTTATTCGTCTTTTATCTTGTTCATTCCATTACATAATAAAGACATTTTATTGTGGTTAAAACATGCGTTGAACTGATTTTCCGATCAGAGAACTTCATTTAACTGAAGCTATATATTGTGTATATTTTAAGTTGCATACATTAATCTCGGTTCTTTTCAGTGGGGTCTTATTCTTGACTGCTGTGGTCTATTTCTAGTCGCTGAACCTCCAGAGAGCCGAGACTGTCTGAGCGAGGATGAGATGCCAGAGATGGCAGATGGTTTTGACTTTTCTCTCGGTGTGTGAAAGCCATTCCTCCCCTGGAGGGCAAAAAGCATGCCACGCACTATTGTAAGCTTTTCTATACCTGGACAGGTCTATGATATCGCTCCCTTTCAGTGCCCCTTTCTCTGTCTGTATGAAGACTTTGCTCTTCGCGCACTTCTCTATCTGCTCCCTCCTCTTCCTCTTCCTCCCCATTCCTTTTGATTGTACACCCGAAAAAAGCTGCACCCCTCTCCAACCCCGATTCGCCTACCTGCTCCCTACACTGCACCACGAGTATTCGGTAAAGCTCTAAGAGGACAATGAGGATGTTTTTGCATGTGAAGAAGATCATCAGTTGGTTGAGTACCTGCTCTTGGACCATGAGGTAGAGCCGGTAAAGCAGAAAAGGGCCATCTTGAAGTCCCACTGTGAGCAGCAAGCTCCACACTTCACTGGAGCAGCAGGAGGTGAATGCTGATGGTGCACCGGAGCAGCAGGATTGCACACGCATGCTCCTCTGTGGAGGCTCACCCTTTCTGGGCTGAGTCTGAGTGAGCACCAGAGGAAACTGCATGAGTGCCCAGGAGAAGAGAGTCAGTCCCACAATGACAATTGCTCGGTTGGTTTTGACCTCAGGTTCTTTGAAGGTGTCAAAGATGTCCAGGATGTCAGCACCCAGTCCCACATAGACCATCAGCAGCTGGGAAAGCTGGTCACGAGACATGTCCCCCTTTGGCATCAGCCATCGACCCAGAACCAGCACTATGAGCATAGTCTGCTCCAGGCCAGCCACCCAGTTCTCTGGATCCAGCACCGTGATGCCCTGGGTGAAGGAAAAAGCACCGTCTGGTTACATCAGTGGGGTTTGTCAAATGTGATGATGCATTTTTCACACAGGTTCTGTTATAAAGTCAGAGATATCCATTTTCATTTATTTGATTTCTCACGGGCTTACCCTGATATTTCAATCATTTCAATCATGAAGATACGATCTTGTTACATGATAACATTAAAATGTCTCTCAAGTTCTGAGACTTGGGACTTCTTTGAGTTTATCCTGACAGCACCCCTTGACACTGCACAACAGCAACACAAAGTCTTTCCGATTTTAAAGATGCCACCCAGCCTCGAGCATAGCTAAGGGGCAAAACAAAGCTCCCAAATCCTACATGAAAGAATCTAGAGTAAAACCACCCCCAAGATGGAGAGATCGGAGATCTCTTGAAGCAAAAATGTATTTGAACGTCATCTCAAGGCGTATTTTAGGCATTTCCTATAACTAATAGTTTATCCACTCACTTGCTAGATTTAAATCCTATATCTGGTGTCAGGTGTGCCTTTAATGCTCTGCTTGCTGTGAAGGATGAGGCAGTTTTGAGCTGGGATGCCTACCGCTGTGATCGGGATGTGCGCCAGCAAATGAATCTCAAGGCCTGAGGAATTGTTGACAAGCAGGTTGGACTGAAGCAGGCTCAGCTCCAGAAACCAAACGGAGGGGATGACAGTACTGAGGTAGAGGAAAACCATGGGAGAGAACCTAAAAGAAGGCCACCAAGGGAGAGGGAGAGTGGGGGGGGGTTATTTTTAGTGGCATGCTTATTTAGCCTCTCGTTAAAGAAGAAAGAGTCCCTGTTTTTCCAAAAAGGAGCATCACATTTCAGACAGGCAGTGACTCTCATCATATATGCAAATCCCACTTGACAGTGCAAAGCCTGCTCCATGAGGAGAAAACTTCAAAGTAAGACTCAGAGAAAAGAGAGAGACCTGAAGAAAGCTTGCAAATATACCAGAGAGCTGCATTTTGAATGACATGTACCTCTTTGTTGAAGGAGGTGTGACACAATAGCTCTTTGTCTTTGTTTGAGCAACAGTAAAAGTTGATGTCAGTTTGATCAAGTTTGGGGGGGGGGACTTTGGCAGACCGTGACTGGATCAGAGAGATTCTGACATAGACATGATAGCTAGCTGAGGACATCATCGCAAAGAAAGACAAAGACAAAGAAATAACACGGCAGACATAGAGCTTTGTCTTTGATAGCCAGTGAAAGAGAGAAACAGCTGCAGAGTATATCGGAGAATATTTCAGGTCTGATTCAAGCTGCCTCTCACTGCCCTGAGCAGAGGGGACAGTTACAAGTTCACAAAGTATGTATCCTTTACAAAGACTGGCTACAACACATCAATCCTTGTGTCACCCCTAAAGTGCAGGCGAATGTAAAATTATTTGTTTATCAGCTCTGACATTTCGACTCAATTAAGGATTTGGATGAAATTTTCAGGAAATTTAGGAACGTTACCAGGAGCAGATGATTAAATTTTGGCGATGATACAGAAGAGTTCCTGGATTCTGGATCACTGTGAAATATTCATTAACATTGTAGTCAATGGAGCTTCAAAATGTGTTCCTCAATATTTCGGTTGACTATCGACCAATGTTTATGGAATTTGGCACATCCATGTAGGGTGGAGACCTCTATCGCATCACCCAGATCATATCCAGAATGACGTTAGAAAAATATAGCATTTTTTAATATTGAAAACCCCATTTACAGAAACACAAAATGTAATCAACTGTTACTGGTAAGATTCCCAACATTTTTTGAAAATTCCTTCAAGATCCATCGAGAACTTTTTTAGTTATCTTGCTAACAAACAAACAAACAAGCCAACGCAATGCAAAAGCATAACTTCCTCGGTGGAAGTAATAATTGTATCTGAAGTCTGTCTGTCTGTCTGTCTGACAGAAAAGAAATACAGAAATAGGATTTGGTGGGCAAGGAGGAGTGACAAACATCAAGCTATTATTGAACAATTACTTTTTTATATATAATGACACAATGGGGAAACTGAGCTATATTGTCAAGTATTTCAATTCTCAGAAGTTTTTCAATAATTTGACAAAAATAAAAATACGTTTCTTTTTTCTGTTTTTAGTTTCTTTTCTTTGAGATATTCAGATATTATTCAGATATCCCAATTTGATATTTTGAGAACGTTTCTCATTATTTTGGAGATATGGTAAGTCATTGTTTATTTTGTAAAAGAATGCTGATAGAAAGACTCCTTCTAATGTATAACAGAAGTTGGTCTTGGGCTTGTATTGACAGTTTGTCATTCGGTGTGTCCAAAGTTTTAGTCCAAATTGAAATGTCTCAACAACAGCTGGATGAGTTGCCATTCAATTTCTACAGAACATATTTTGAAGCCTTATGTTTCTTCTGGCTATGACGTCATGTTCAAGTATGAGCTACATAGATAAGACTCCTTATACAAGTGTAAATATAAAAAAAACATCCTGATCTACTGTATGAACTGAGATCTGATGAATGTAAATGTTTAATGTTGTGCATGTGTGTCATGTTACCATTTCCACTCAGCGTTTCGGGTACACTTCAGAGTGACAGACATTTCCACGCTGAGCAGAGCCACACCTGTCAGCAGCAGCCAATAGAGTGGCTCCTCCATAACGGCCACCACACACCACACCGTCACCACCCCGTGGACTGCAAACAGGAAGCGACTCAGCACAGCCAGCAGGACGTTCAGAAGGCGACACATAATGCTCCAAGGGGTATCTGTGCAGACGATAGCTTAATCAGGTACCATGACATTTTCACAAAACTTACTCAATGTTACTGTAAATGATTGAAACCGAGTTTAGGTGGGTTCAGCAACCAGAATATCCCCGGACCACCCGCTTCCTCCCAGATACTGTGTTAACACATTGCTGTAAATCACTGATCCACAGCTTTCTGATTTAGAGTCTAACAGCATAAAATGGGACATGATATTAAATGCCTTTGAGTAAAATCTTATCAGTCTGTTTACGCTTGCTTTTCAGCCGAAGAAAGTTGAGGCTGATTCAGCAAAACAAAACAAAAAATATAGTGTGTACAAATGAATGGCCGAAGAAAGCCTTGGTAATGAGAATAAAGATGAGGGACATCTTTAAAAAACTTTGTCACAAAAAGGACATAAAGCAAAAACACTGTAGGGATTTGAAAGTATATGCTGTATGTCAGTGTATCACAACAGCAAATCAAAAGTTCAGCTGTGAAGAATTACTAAAGTACTAAAGCAGACCTGGGCATTGTACGGCCCCAGAGCCACATCCGGCCCTTTGGTTGACTCTGACCGGCCCGTGTAAGGTTAATTAGAAATTAGAAAATAAACACATTTTCTAATTTCACCTCATGCATGGACTAAAACTGCATTCAGAACCTTCACACAACTTTGCAACAGTATATTAAACTCAAAATGTGTTTTAGAGTAAATGTGACTGAAGATGTTCACTAATATGAGTCACAAATGGTAAAAAGTTCACATTTATTTTACCATAGTTTTGAGAAATGTAATTGAATAAATGAAATTTTTTTGTAAGGCAACCTCAATTTTTCATTGCTTAATTATAACATATACTCTTACAAGCTTGTCAAACCAATGCTATTTACTGCTTTTTTTAAACAAAGAAATACTATTAATATTTTTTAGAATTGTTAATTTTGGCCCGGCCCTCCAGAATAATTCTGTTTCTCATGTTGCCTCATGGAAAAAATAATTGCCCATCCCTGTACTAAAGACTACTTCATTTTTATTGTATTTACAAAAAAATTAAAGAATCAATACAGAAAATGGTCAGACAAAAGACGAAATTGGTAAAATTATGCAGCAGTGTGAGTGTGTGTCATGACATATCAAACCCGTGGTTCAGCTTTCCTTATCAATAACTAACTACAGCACATTCATTGTAAGTCAACAGGATTTTCTCATTTAGTTAGTCAGCAGGATAAACACAAGAGAATTCAAATCAGTGACTAGCAAGAGAGAGAAACTGCTTCACAGTCAGTTCTGCATAACTTCTGGAGCCTTTGAAAGAGTTTGCATGAATCAGATGATGTAAAAGAATCCTGGTTGTCTGTTGGTTAAGATGTTTCCACAATCTCTTGTTCAACTGTAGATAAAACATTTTATTTCTGTTAGCTTGTATCTAAAATTTAATCTGGGGGGTAAGAAACAAAGTTTAGATACCCTTAATTTGACAAGGTGCCCTTTACGAGTGTTTTATAATTTGCAAAGAGCTGCTGGGAAGTCAGATAGGAAATCATACAAACAACCGTGCACTGCTGCATTCAATCTTGACAGAAGTTTTTTTTTTTTTATGAAATGATATATATAATATTAATCATTCATCGTCCCAACCGCTTAATCCGTTATCGGGTCGCGGGCCATGCTGGAGCCAATCCCAGCAGTCAATGGGCGAGAGGCAGGGGACACCCTGGACAAGCCGCCAGTTCATCGCAGGGCAATATATAATATTACATATTTACCATTAGTATTGATTACATTATTACATCCATAATAATCAAATGTTTCTCATTTTGCAATCTGCTGAAGTTGGAAAGTCATCATTAACAGTTTTACAAGGTTTTTGTTTGTTTGTTTGTTTCAGGAGAACTAAATACATTTTAACCTTCAAATATGTGTCTTCCTATTTAATGCAAACACAAATCTCACCTTCTGTTATCTCATGTTTCAAGAGGAGAAAAATTTTGTTTCCAGTGAATGCAAAGCCGCCGTGAACTGAAATCATGCGATGTGTGAGGTGCGATGGCGTGCAGTACGAACCTACTGCATGAGACACACTCCTTGTTGTATTTGAGACCAATTTCTTCAATGTATTTCCCAAAAAGGTTTCAGGTGCGCACCAGACAATGCCCCAGACAGTCACAGCGATGGCTCCTGAATCTGTTTGACTTTTAAGTGGCAGCCATCCACCAGACTCCGGCATTGATAGGTGTGGGCTTTCCTGTTTGTGGATAGGGGAGTGCCTGCTGTTCAAGTCCACTGATGTAGCATATCAGTGACAGGTAGTGTGTCCCACAATGTTCATGTGAGTCTCAATCCCCTCGGTGCCACTGCAGGAGATAACGTTTCCTGCCCTTTTACACCCACATCTTCATCACCATCTGTCATGATGTCATCTCTCCTGGCCCAGAACAAAGTTATCTCCTTGGGAGAAGCCGGCCTGCCGGGCTCCCTCTCCGCTGAGCGCCGAGCCTTCCCCTTGCTCACACCCATGGCTGCTCTGCTTCTGCATTGCTTGCCCTGATAACAGCCTCACGCTCTGGCTTCTGCACAAAACAACAAGAAGCAGCAAGAGGTAATGGAGATGCAGAGTGACTGAGTCATCACTAAAGTCTTGTTTGTCGATGTTCCACAGGTTGATGCTGTCCAAGAATGTCAATGCTGCAGGGTTCCCAACCCCCGGGCGACAAATGCCTCACAGGTCTGTGAGGCATTTGTTACCAGGCCACACAGAAAAAAATAAAAACGGTATACAACTAACATATATATATATATATATATATAAAACTTTATATAACTTTAGTGCAAATGTTTGTTGTACTTATCATCATGCTAGGAATATATCTACTTTATGTGCTGGGCCAACACACCAGTACTGAGTACCGCACCGAGATGGCGGCGGTCTTGAAGCAAGAGCTCCTATTGACCAGTATACGCTGTGAAGCATCTAGTAATAAGATGTATATGAGAGCTGCTGCCTGCTGGGTGTTGAAATGAGGCTGAGAATTAACCTAAAATGAACGTCTGGTCAAGAGTACTTGAGCAGGACAAGCAAACCAGAAAAAATATTGACGCCCCAAAATGAATTTCCACATCAGTGATAAAAACCCTTTAAATCTCCCTTGAAGGCAAATGCAGCGCACCCACCAAGGCCTGTAACACTTTCACTGCATGGGGCCCCCTTTCACCGACACCGAAATAGTAAAAGGACTTGTTTTAAATGACCATTCCCATTTTAATCAAGATTCGTTGAGTTAACTAGGAACATGAGAAAGAAACCAAAATATGAATTTCCCTTAAGACGAAAGGCCTTCCTGTCACATGACCCTGTGGCATCTCATCATGCACTATATTCAACAAAGGGTGATGTATATGTTTAAAAAACGTCAAAATTAATAAATGGATGGCATGTTGATTAAGCCTGAAATTAATTAATAATATTTGTTCACTTTATTGAAGTAGAGCACAAATTCTACTTTTTTTAAATCCTTGTATTATTGCTCCAATTTTTATTTTTAAAAAGTTACATTAAGTCATCGACTGACGAGACGGAATAAGGACGATGGATGCGAAGGTTGTTTGTTTGAATCAGGACCTGAGGCCTTTCTGCATCGATCCCTGTTTGTGCTCCAGTTTTCTCCCACAGGTTAAACTCAATGAATACTTAAGTTAATAATCAAAAAGTCATTGTTTGAAGCAAAGAAGCATGGAATGCTAAAATACAGAGAGTTGTAGGCATTATGAATATTGATGGTAAATGTGAATGTTTAAAAAAAAACATCCCATCTACACAGAACAGATCCGATTCATGAAGGATATGAAATATAGCATCATGGTCCTCGGAGGATGAATTATCTGCATTGTGGCTGCTACCCTGTCATGTTAATGATAGCAGTCTAGTCTAAACTAAAGTAACAGACTCAGATTGTTCTTGGCTTACACTTTCATACTTGGAGTAAGATATTGCAACCGTAGTACTTTAATATATTCTAATCTAGATCACAGGAGTCATCGGAGAATGCAGTTATTACTGGAGAGACAATGTTCTGATGTTGAATTTAATCTTTAAAAAAATCATTTTGGCAGCTCATGCACTTTTTCCCATTCCCTGAAATCAATGTGCATGTTCAGACAAAGGGCACACACATGTCTGAGCATTTTGAAGTTGCTTTGTTGACTCTTACTACAATAATATTCATTTCACTTCATATTTTTTGTGGAGCTGTCATTGCACCTGCCAGAAAATATCCTCGCCTTATTTACTATTAATCTCACGCAGCAACCTCTTGGATTCTATCTTCATCGGCCAGAAAGAGGAAACACACGCGTAGTGGAAGAACTCTTTTAATGGTGAGGAAAAAGGCAGATGTGGCAGAAAGAGATAAGACATGCCAGCCGGTGTCCTAAGTGAAACAAGAAAGACCCCCCCCCCAAAAAAAAAAAATGTGTGTGTAGGACCAAAGCAGAGAGGAACAGGAAGGGGGTGGCGCTATCAGGGAGGAGGGTGAGTGACTTATCAGCCATGCAGAATAGCAGCGCTCCACATCTTGTTTCTCTCTTTTCAATAGTGCTTTTTTTCTTGTGGTGATAACAGGCAGTTCACTCCAGGCTGGTTTTCAGACTGGTTATTTGTGATTGCAGGTTGTTAGCATGTGGTCAGTACTGCAGGTATAGAAAGCAGGATGCTCTGTTAGGATCTTGTGTTGAGCACATGTGACAGGATGGAATGTTGATTGGGCTGTAATCAGAGTGCATTTGATCCCCCAACAGTCAACATACACTTTTGATTTATACATTTTTGTGTATGTATGTAAAGACACAAAGTTCTGGTAACACTTTTTCACATTTTAAATTCTGAACTGCTTCCTTTAATACCGTATTGCCATATTAACAAGCTGTAACACTTTCTTGTGAAGTTTCCTTTGATATACTGTATATATATATATATATATATATATATATATATTTTTTTTTTACTTAGTTGCTGTATAACTGAGTTGCACCAGTGTGCCAGTATTAAAGTGGCCCACTTTCTTATATACAGTCCTGGTTGGAAGCGAGTAGCACAGACTCACTGCTTCCTTCTCACATGGTGTATGCCACCCAATAAATCACGTTCACCACAGCAAAGGTGAACGGAAACACAGCCCGAGCGTAGATGTCGATGGTATCTGCATCGATGGGCTTGCAGACACACTTGGAACAGCACTTCTTCTCCTCCTTGGTTTCCTCCACCTGCCTGGACCTTCTCCTCCTCAGCTCCTCCTCCTCCTCGTTGCAGCCCTCTCCAGGGATTTCACTGGTGGCGTGCTGGGAGCGCTCATGGCGGTTAGGTATCATCACACTCTGGTTCATGCCCGTAACAGAGAGGGAAAATAGAACCATAGCGTGTTTGCCATTCTTCACAATGGACTGTAAGAAGACAAAGAGATGAGTGTGAGCACTTTCTGAAGGATAAATGGCTATAAAAGCCTTGTTGCTGTTGCCATCTTGTTTAATGAAGCGGAAGTGACTATATTTGGACAAAACTGTGACAAAGCATGTTCAGCTTTATCATATCATCTCAGCATATTGTCATATTTTACACAATGAACATTATTCTGTGCAAATTGCATTTGAAATTGAGAATATTGAGGAAACTAATACAGAATTATTTGCATGAAAACCATATATGTTTTGTTTACAAATAATATTATCCATCGTGAGACACGTGTCTTAGGTTGCAGACCCCTGTACTAGATCATTATTTTTATTTTTTTACAATAAAAACATCTAACTCTGATTACATTGGCACAGTTATTTAGGATATTTACATCTAAATTTATTTCATATATCTTGGCTTTTAGTTAATAGTTTTTTTTTAAATGAAACATTACAGCCCGGTGTAGCATTCAGCTAGTCCAAAACACAGCAGATTATTATGTCTTCGTGTCATTGTTTTTGTTGTGATCATAAATTTGAAGCTGCATCAAGTCAATTTCTGGGCATATATCATATCATTCAGTTACATGTAAAGGAAACAGACAGTATCACGAGAATCGCAATTACTGGCAGACAGAGCATCTTCTCGTTGCTGTCTTTCTATGTGAGCGATTCACCGCCTCGCTGAAGGTCAGTGACGGGATGCTTGTTAACGCCTGGGTTTGAAGTCCGGCCTGTACGCGAAAGGTGTGCTCATTACTCACACCCTCCACACAGCTCTATATTGTTGCCTGCTGATGTGAGCGCATGATGGAAATGCTTTCCTCACCTCTGAGTTAAGCTTGTTAGCCTTCACCTTGGCCTTCTCTTTCAGTCTGTAGTCGGCATTGTAGTGAGCAAAGGCGTATTCGATTAGCGCTGCAAACACAAACACGTAGCAGATCCAGAAGTAGACGTCTAGCGCCTTGATGGCTGACGCCCGAGGCAGAGAGGAGCGGGCGCTTACCATCAGCGTTGTCATGGTTAGAACAGTCGTGATCCCTGGTGAAGAAGCACAGGGGGAAAGGTGTGGAATAAGAGATGTTTCATAACATTTCTCATCACGCTATGAATAGCAATGTCAGTCTGTTGGTCTGTTTCGCAACAGCTGTTGATAGATTTCAAATTACATGTGTGTATTTGCATGCATAATGCAAATACACACAGTAGAACTACATTTACACCCTATAGTGGGCCCCTGTAAACCAGTGACATTGAACCAGTGACCTAACCCAACCGATTGAGCCACTGCTCACAAGACAAGAACTGGATGATAATTGAATTTGCCTCTCGCACCACCTTGAGGATCACAGTCATATGTATGTATGTATGTCAGTCAATCTGCCAATGGCTTCTGACTATTTTAATTTATTATATACACACAGAGCCAGCCATGATGGACGGCTTAGAGACAGTGGTTCTGAAGAAAAGACAGGAGGCGGAGCTATAAGTGGCAGAGATGAAGATGCTGAGGTTCTCCTTGGGAGTAACCAGGTTGGATAGGATTAGAAATGAGACAATAAGAGGGACAGTGAAGGTTAGAGTAAAGAGACCAGACTTTGATGGTTTGGACACGTCCAGAGGAGAGACAGGGACTATATCGGTAGAAGGATGCTGAGGATGGAACTGCCAGAGAACAGGGCTAGAGGTCGACCCGGGAGAAGATACATGGACGTAGTGAGGGAGGACATAAGAGTGGCTGGTGTTGGGGTGGACGATGCAAAGGACAGGGTGAAGTGGAGAACGTTGATTTGCTGTGGCGACCCCTCACGGGACAAGCCGAAGGCACAGTAGACTGTTCTAAAAACCAAAACTATACGCCATTAAATGTAATCTTCCCTTGGGTTCCACTGCCAGCAGCAGCTTCACGTTTATAGCAGCAAATCTAGTTTCTAACAATATTAGTTACAAAACTGTCACTATGGTTTGGAATGTTTAATTTCATTGACGTAATAAAGAAATGTCTCAGCAATTTCATTTGTGAACGATCCCCAACTGTTTAAAACGAACTAAACTTTCAAACGCAAAACAGACCTCCTCACACTAATACCAACCTAAGGACACACGAGCAGGGACTGCTGATTGGCTGATCCAGAAGGACACCCAGGACATGGCAACCAGTAAAATTGAAGGCATGTATGATTGGATGATGTAGACACCTCGATTACGTCTCAGCTGGAAGCGAAGACTGAGCCGTGGAAATCGTCCCGCTAGGAAGCAGTGAAAAGAGTTTAATTGCTTTGCAAAAGAAGCTAATTATCCGTAGTGAAAATAGCTCAGAGACACTGATATCGTACGTCTTTCTGCTCATATGTTGGCTAAACTTTCTAAGACGTAAAACAGGATTGCAGGCTACATTATCCCAAAAGGACATCTTATCATCTTCTACACCTACTGGCTCAGGAGCTGGCCTAACTTGATATATTCCCTCGGTTCCTAAAATAACCCCCCCCTCCCCCCAAGGGCCTGAAGAGAAAAGAGTTCAACCAAGTCCAGAAAATCTATATAATGGATGATGCATTAAACACCCAATACATATGAGAGGACTTTCAAACTGGCTGAAAATCAAGACAGATGCTCACCAGATTTGAAGTTCATCATCTCAGTGACAAAGCGGTAGTCTGTGATGGTGAACTGGGAGAGCTCCAGTTTATCCAGGCCGTGGATGTGTCTCTGGCTGTCCGACCAATGATAGACGATATCCTCAGAGGAGTAACCATCTAAAATAAGAGTCATTTTTATTTCAGCCCAACATGCAGTATAAATGCTAACTGAACTTCTAAGTGTGAATTGTTTCACTTTTATTCCTTCCATAGAAACCATTTTAACTTGGAATAAACTGAGAAGAAATCAAGTGTAGTGTGAAGTAAGATTAAATATTCTGACTTACAGCTTTCCAGGTCCAGCATACATTCCTGCTCATCCATCGGATACTTGGTCAGATCCATGTCACATGCCACTGTCGATGTGATTCTGGAAACAAAACAAAATAAATCAAAAGCAGGGCACAACATTTAAAGTTGTTCCTTCAACGTGCACAGCACATTTCTATACAGTGACATCGACATTTGCTGCCAGACAATTGTATCACTTGATGATCAAGCGGCGTGCAGTACTTTAATAGAAACGCATGGATAAAGACCTCAAACTGTTGACTTACAGTCTTCAGTTTCTGGTCCAAATCATCCAACATTTTAAACATATCTTATCTACACGCCGGGTAGAAACTTTGTGTAAGTCATCCGTCTACCTGACTCTTTTCTTATCTTATTATTTGGCCTCCACCAACCCCTGAGAAGAATTCGTGACATTCATCTTCCAACTGCTCCACTACCATTCACCAGCAATTTGGTACCCTTACCCTATCTGCAATCTGTCGCTGGGAAAGTATCATACAGTGTGTCGGGTCACAGCGTTCACTGATAGCTGCTGCCTGCTGATCGAGGCTGAAGAACTGCATTACAGGTAGAAGGTTGGGGTCGGAGGGAACGTGCAATATCTTTGTTCCCACTGACCCCTGTTGCCATCTCACCTCCTGCTCAAGGTCATTATGTTACTCTCCTTTGACCCAGACTATAACATTTACTTCATTTTAGATACTTGCATTGCTTAAATGCAATCCCAGTTTACGCCTTAGACTAAAGGATGATCAAAAATACCTTCATATACTGTAAGTGTTAATGTTTTCTTGTTTAATGGTCCTGGCATGTTCCTGTACCTAGTTGTCTTTCCATATTACCCACCGCCCATCTGTTTTCCACAGCCAGGTAGTGTGTCAGACCATATTGGTTCAAAAGCAGTTTACTCTCACATTGCGATATGGATCAAGAGGGATTTTCACAAATAAATGATTTCTGTCTAAGATTCCTCAAGGCACAGAAAACAACAAATAAAAAAGTAGCAAGAACTTGTTTGTATAAAAGCAGAAGGCCAACATGAGAGCACTCGGATTGACGCTCGAGAGGAGTCTGACTGTCTTGTGCTGGCTAGGGAATGCAATCATCTTTTTTGCTCATACCGACTGCTGTATAGAATGACTCCATTGGGCTGCAGGCGAATCAACTTATTCTCCACGGTGACGTCGTGGAACCAAGCAGATTTGGCATTGACTATGAAAGTGTCAGGCAGCCACAGCTTGTCGACAAATCGACTGTCCAACCCCAGCGTCTTGTTGGTGTGATTGTAGGACAGGCGGTCATCGTGCCAGCTCTGTCTCAGGAACACCGTCATGGTGTATTCCTGGCAGGAAACACACACACACAGCCACAAACATGCCGACAGAGTCACCGGTAGTCGTGGCAAAACAAACTTCACCGAGGAAAAACACACAAACAGTATACTCATTTTTAGGATGAGGAAAACTGTTTTTCTGACTAAAAAAAAACACATTATGCAAATGTGTGTGTGTTGACATCAAATAGACTGCACCTTGGAAGTACTCCTCAGTCTTTGAAAGCATTTGAATTGGCTCTTGAGGCATTGTCTGTGTGTGTAAATGATCTGACCTCGCCTTACTATTAGTTGAAGGAGTGCAAAACTAAATTACTGGGGTGTCACTTGTGAATTTGGTGCAATGCTCTTATTAATGCAGTGTAATTAGTGACATTATGCTGATTGCATGTTCTCTTGAATGCCAAAGACACATTTCTCAAAGGACAAAATAAAAGCATATCTTATCTACTTCTCTCACTCTTCTCATCTCAACTCATGCATTCACAGTATTTTTATCTTATTTATCTCATGTTATTTCATCGAGATCATCTCATCTGTCTTTTCCTCACCTTATTGTCTCATTTCATATCATGTATACCCATCCATCTTATCTCATCTTTCTTATCATGTCTGATTTCATGTAATCTTATCTCATCTCATCTCGTCTGCCTTTGTCTAATCTTACCTTCTACAATTAGTCTACAAACTCTACTTAATGTGTAGTAAATGTCTGTTATCCCTAATTTAGAGTGGATTCATTGAAAAGTGTGTAATTTTGAAAAAAAACATGCATGTTTTATTTTGCTCTTTTTAAGTTATGTTTGCATTTGATCTCATTAAAGGGCAAAACCAGCCTGAAAGGCTGCTAAATCTGAGACTTCAGAAGATTTTAGACTGTTAAAATCTAAAATCAATCAGATATTCTTTAGATCAACAGAAATAGCACAACTGTTCCTCTCGATTTAAGGCTTCATCATTGGTATGGGATGATGTTTCATAACTGCTAAATGCATATTCTGGTATCACTCCTGTATATTTGTAGCCCCTCTATGATCTCCTGCTTGTGACATAACTGTTTTTCAGCTTTATGCAATCCTTTATGTTTGGAAAGTAATTAACATAATTATGTATGTAAATGTTCTTTTCCAAACGAAATCTTCTTACCGTAATAAATCCATGAATAATGAGCTAACATCTTAACCAGTGTGCCACATGTATCCCTACTGAGAACATTCAAACCCTCGAGTGGGATGAATCAGGATTAGGCAAATAGCAATTCTTTGATCTTTGTCACAATAGTGAATTTTAGGGATGATACAGAATGTCACAATAGGAAGGAGAAAACGTTTACCATGTTGGCTTCAGAGATATGATCAATGCTGGCCACTTCAATTGCCATGGCCACATTCACTGGAGGACCTGTGGGAAGAGAAGTGAGAAAAGAAAGCAAACGTACCCCTCCCCACTTTAAACACACACACACACACACACACAACCCTACTCATCCAGAATTTATTTATTTATTTATTTCTGGTTTATTTGAATATGGACAAAGACAAAACATAGACACATGTAGCACAAGTATCTGGTGTTTGCATTATAGCGCTTATAGCTAAAGCTAATTCGCAGCACTTGTCCATAGATGGGCTTTCAACACAGATATTCATAAAAGCATGGAAAGGAAGGAAAATTTTTAAAAAGTCATCTATGCATGTTTTTATCACAGAACTAACACAATTAAGAGTAAAACAAGACAGTAATAAAAAAAATAATAAAAAAATGTTAGAGATAAAACTATGTACACATTTAAACATGGGTACAGTGCTGCTGCTTGCACATCCAAGATTTCGTTTCTTTTTTGAAGGAGACCAATTGTGTCATAGATTTTAGGTGGACAGGGAGCAGATTCCACAGACTAGCACCTTTCACAGAGAGAGCGGATTGTGCGAAAGATGTTTTTCGGGGGGGCACCTTACAGTCCCCACCTGAGGCTGCCCGGGTGGACCTGCCAGAGCTCTGCAGTCTGCTGACAAACCTGCTCAGTGGTTCTGGTGCAAAGCCATTCACACATTTAAAAAACTGTTTAAGAACACTTAAATTAATAAAATTTAAGTGTTCAGTCCATCATGCATCTCTTTCCTTCCCACCCGCCATCCTCCCACATCTCATACACTCCTACAGTGCGTAAAGATTAAGCATCATCCAGTTTAGCCATGCTAAGTGGCACATCACACTGTGGGCATTCATAAACAGCGCTAAGCTTTCACAGAGTGAGCTTCCCTCACACACACACTCACACACTATGGCATGTTCAGCCATATGATTAGCATGGAGTGTGTGCCTCTGTGATCAGATGCTGCAAGGCAGGTGAGCTCACTGATGCAGGACAAAGAGGTTATTCAAAATGAGCATTAAGCAATCATGTATTGACTTTCCCCACCATTCAACACCTTCCCCTTGCAGCGTCTGAAACGGTCGTACTTAATTGGCCACACTCTGGATGTGAGGTGATTCACAATGGCATGTGTGTTGTATGGTAAGGTCAGCAGGAGAAGGTTTTGAGGGCGTCACCTGATGCAAGTACAAGCTCACAGATGAATAGTACATTTTGAATAGATATACACAGCAAATACACAGTATATAAGAAATATAAAGGTCTTCTGTACTGATGGACAATATTCTGTACTTTCTAAGTCATTTCTTGTATTCTTTTTTTTTTTATTGGTACATTGTTCTGCTCATTGCATTCTCTTGGAAATCATTTTCAAGTTGTTAACTCTATAAAGCCCTTGTTTTATTTGCCAATGTATTTGATGCTTGATGACACATCACGTGACTCGACACTAAATGGAATGAATGTTAAATGAAGGGACTCCAAATGGCAGATTCCTCAGCGGTCATTATAGCGTTGCAGCAACAGGCATGAGTGCACCACACAAGGCTTTTGTCACTGTGTGGGTGTGTCGTGCATGTGGCAGTGTGAGCGTGAGCTCGTATTCCTGCTCCACATTGTCACCTTTGCTCAACTGAGTTAAGCTGTGAGGTTGAGAAATCTATCTCTGTGGTCATTGGATGATTCACATCTTGCAGCCATTCTTAGCAAAGTCTCCAGAGTTGTGTTCGTTGCTTGCTCTACCCGCCTTCCCTTGTTGCAGATGGGGTAAAGTCCTCAGTAATCCGTTCAGCCAGGCTACTCTTCATCTAGAATGTTTTTGATTCACTTCACTGAAAAGCCAAATTGGGTGTTGTACAGCTTTGCGGACAACAAAAACATCTCTCAGGATAATAGGATTGGCCAATGAAATCCAAGCATCCATGTCGCTGCAACATTGAGTGAGTGATGCTAAGGATGGCTGCAAATGTGAGGGGGTGAAATGCAACCCAACACCACGAGCAGTAGATCTCATACTCACCTCCTATCCCAGGGCGAAAGTTTCTGGCATAGCCTTTCATTAAATCATCCAGATTAGGTAACCAGGATATTTCAATGTCTGTACCTACATAGTCCCCAATGTCACTCAGCATGGCCCTGAAAGAGACAAACAGGAAACACAGCAGCCTTCAGCGGTCATCCAACTAAGCCATGTGTCCACAGAGCAGCCTGGCGGCGCCTCAAATGCAGCAAGTAATTTAAATAGTGAGGTAATCTGGCTGACAGGGAACAAGCATTGGATGGCTCTCACAAACAGTCTGGCACCTTTAAATGAACAGGATGACATGCAGCCTTTTAAAGTTGCTATGGCAACAAGTTTGCCATTCCAACCAAAAGAGGCAAAAGAACATAAGTATCCGTGTGAAGTCATATGTGTCACGTCCTGATTTTTCTTTCTTTCTTTTGATCATTTCAAACCAACCAACTCCTGAAATTGTCTTCAGCCCCTGCAGCTGTTCACTTCCTGATTGTGAACAATGGATTTCTGACAGACGTTTCACCGAAGACAAGCTGCCTGTTTGCTGCTGGTGAAGAGGCTCGTGGTGTTTATGAGCCAATAGACACTAAAATTCTGCAGAAGCTGGTGACATTTCTCGGTGATGTTTTAACTTCCAGCAACCAATTAACCAATTATTACAATTACGGATTTCCTTTGAACCATCGTTAAGATGCTGTTTTAGATTAGCAGCTCATTAAATTTTAATGTGGCATGAAAAAAGAAAAAAACAAAAACAAATGACTTACAATGCCGTTAAATCATGATGTGATTTGCACTTCCGTGTGATCCCCAGAAGTGCCATATAATTCTAAATAATGAAATGAAGACTGAATGATTTCATATTCGTGCTAAAACCTGTGAGTATTAGCTTAGGTTTTACAAAATGAGAACAAGAAAACACAGTATTCGATATATTTATTATAATATAATATAATATTGATGCCTTGTGTGTTTTTATTCACGTACAGTAACGACGAATATTAGGTTCATATTTTTTTTATATGAACTTAAATATAATTATATGATCAAACAGCCATTTAGGGATTGCACACAGTCTAAAGCGCTGCATGTTAACAGGAAGCAGCATCCATCCTCTGCAGCCTGTCAGTTATCTCTACTCATATTTGCATATGAAAGCCACACCGGCTAAAGACTTTTTAACATTTCTTCAGCTGTGTCATCACACTGAGCATTATGACAGATCCAAATCTGCCTTCGGATGTCACGCATCTCAGGCTGAGCATCACGCTGTGACTCAGTCCCATCGCCTCCGGACCATTTTCATTCAGGTGGAGATGTCTTCTTGTTCGGCTGCATGTCCCCATTTAATCAGAACAAGTTATATGACTGTCCCCAGTTTAGGACGGTGACGCCTGCCTTCGAGCAGCCTTTTAACTACTCCCCTCACCCCTCACCGCAGCGGAGGAGAAATTAAAACATTCGTGAAAGGGACTCCTGTTTGCCCTCAGGATGCTCGATGGCCCCGAGCTGCTCTGTGATTGTTCAGGATGAAACGAGAGCGGTGCAGCTCAAGCACCAGCAGGGGGCAGGTTTGCATTCTAAAACTGAGAGGCGGCAAACAAAATCTGTACAGATATACAAATAACACACTGACAGAACTTTATCCATATATACTGTATATATAATATAAGTTCAGATGCAGTCTTTGGTATTGAAATGTATTTTTCCCCGTAGTTTAAAGAGATGACATATATTTAGATGAACTTGAAGCTTTTACCGCTCCGGTTTACACCCGCAGGGAAAACTGACCTCAACAGTAAAACATGTAAACATCTTTCTGCCGTGTCATTAAAAATGTTCTCAGTGAATCAGTTTCGAAGTGGCAGATGTATTTTTAGTTTGCCAATCACTGTGCCTGAAATAAATGGAGCGCTGAGAGGAATAATTATCCTCCATGTAAGAACTGTATTCCCCCTTTAATTGAGCAGTTTCTAAATCTGGGAATGAAGATTGTTTCAATAAAGACATCCTTTAATATTCCAAGGTTAAACAACATCAATGGATGAGACAGAGCACATCAGCTGGGAAAATCCCACTGACAAAAGTCAAAATACTGTAACTCAAAATGTATTATTCCAGCACAGACTTCATTTACAGTTACAGATTACCGGTACTTTTTTTTAGCAGTACTAGAGTAATCTTCTTTGTTGACTATCTTACTAATGAATGCTGACGGCTGCTGATATTCATTTATTCTGAGCGCCAAAAGCTTCTTTAATCTTAAACACACAGCCTACACTGAAAATATGAACGCGTTAATTCCATCGCGCATCTTTGATGTTGTCTTTAGTTACTAATTGCTCCAAGCTGACAAGATGGATTTATATTTAAATGTCAGAGTCTATTTGAAAAATTCTATGAAGATTGGATTTTAGATCTTTTATCTCCAGTTGATGTTGTTGGGGGGGGGTTATAGGTTCGCTTTACATAAATTATTTATCAGCTGTTTCCAACAAACATGTCAAACAAGAATGGTTTGAATAGCCCAATGCAACAAGTATTATATGTTATACCCAAATGCCAACTACCAGATGCTTGTCCCCTTGATGACAAGCATCTCTGGGACTTTGTTAAACATTCTTTAGCTGCTATGACCCCCCCCCCCCCCCCCCTGCAAATGCAATACATGTTCAGACTGCCAACTTGTGTGTTATTTCTTTTTGTTTGGGAAGGGAGCGTTTATGTAAATTTAGGCCTTGACAGAATAAAATTCAGGACTCTTCTGCTACAGTAACTCAATGAACAGTGACATGCTGTTTTAAACACATCCGATTTGATAATGTGTGCCATTTTGTGGGATGAATTAAATAACGGAATAATTTATTCTGCAATTATCATCAAAAGTAGCATTTTTTGTTGAATGTAGGGAAAGACAGTTCTGTAAAAATGTATATTTGATCTGTTATTGTATTGTTTAATTACTGTTAACTACTTAATATATGTTTTGGGTTCAAGAGTATATCTTCCTACTGTATACAGAGTTGAAAAGTATATCTCACTAAATACATGAACATCTCTATTTTCCATAGCAAACACTCGCACTCCTCTTTCTTCTGCCTTTCACTTTCATTGAACGGAGGCTGGATTTGCAACCGTCTGTTTATGAGGTGGCACAGATGGGGCAGAAGAGACAGAGGAGAGGACAGACAAAGAGCAGCAACCTCGTTCAGATTTATGATGACTTTTTGTGAGCACAGTGTGCAGCACAGACTAACAGTCCCAATTAATTGTTAATCTTACACTGCGAGCTACCTGAACAGGAGCAGAACGCCAGGCCTCTGATCCTCACTGACTCATCATTTCATTTGTTTCATTGGCATCAGTGTGAGAGGAGCAGCGGCGAGATCCATTTGGAGAGATCATAATTAAACATTAAAAAGTAGTGCATGTCAATGGGCAACTGTTCAAATTAGCAGAGTAAATAATGAGTACATAATTGGTTGCTTTTCAATCGCATTTATATGGATCTGATTTGGACGCCAGGGAAAAGCACAAAACACAGTCTGTTGGCATACAGGAGACGTGATTCTTGGTCATACTTCAAGGCAGGATTTGTTTCTGATGAGGACACCAATAGATATTCCTAGTTATTTGTGGACCCATGAGTACAAGTGTAATCATTGCACTCTGGGGAGATGTTCTCAGCAGCCGTGCAGATGTTTGCTATTATTATATCCAGAATGTGGATTCATGATAACACAATAAGAATCTCATTACCATATCTGACATCATCAGGATAGCCTTGTGAAGCTGAGATCGTTGGCTTGGCCCACAAGCTTCTTGACAGACAAGATATAATAAAGGATTTGCAGATCACTGATGCTCAGCCGAGTTATGACTCGATTCCAACTGTTTTTGTGAAGTGCAGCGATGTTTGGCAATCTGTGAATAGAGCGCTCTGATTCCTTGTGCAGTCAGGTTGGAGAGCCCGGCTGCACAGAAGCTCCTTCACATTTCAGATGTGTGTTTTTGTGTTTCTGTTCGAGCCGCTACTCAGTCAGAGCTCCACTAAGAGGAGCCTGAGGTCACTCATCAATGTGAAATCGGTTGCTCTGGACAGCCTTGCTCAGACTAAATTATTATAGCATGTTTCACAAGAACAGGAAAGATTAAAAATGTTCAGGATTTATGTTGGATCACCGAGTATGATTCTAGGTTCCCACTCATCTTTGCCATGACCGGCTTCAGGGAGGGACTTGGTGGTGCTGGAGCCACGCCTTGGATAATCTCTTAGCATGTTAGGTGACATTTATGTTTAGTATTTGTAATCATGTAAATAACGTAACAGGTGGATGCAATGTCATCCAAGGATGCATTTGGATGACCAATCCAATCTTCCGTCCATTTACCATTTCATTTAACCACATTCAGCAGCAGAGGCTAATAACAATGGCAGCTGTCCATAAGTCCCTCCCTTATGTAATTATCTCCAAACTGGACATACAGGTGATTTACTTAGTCAATGTTGACTGTGTTGGTCCTGAGAACTGGGCTGCTCTCATCCATGTGCATCACTGCATCATCTGACTGTCGAATAGGCCGGAGGTCGGTGACATCTTCTGCACAACAGTACGCCTACACACCTCACTTCCTTTTCATTACCGCTAAATAATCTAACAACGAACACTACATTAACCTATTTCTATGCATATGTATTATGCAAATAGTGTAATCAGGTCCAGTGGGTAAAGCAGAGGTGAAAGCAGACAGCTTGTAGGTATGGGCAGTGTGTATATGGGAAAGTCATAATTATACTTTGCTTTATATACCTGCTGTGCATTAATATACATTAACACCTTGACGTATAGTATAATTCTTTCTTGGACCAAAATCGTAACTCAAATCACTCCTATGTCAAATTACCGTAATTATTCCTATATAAAATAAATGAACAAATTAATCTGTTCCGGACGTCTAAAAACACTCAAATCAACGCTAATAACAACATAATGTTTTTTTAATTGCTATGTATATACACAAACATGCACACAAAATGGTATAATAAATGTAATACAGAGCCTCCCACCTAGCGCCCCTTGGAAAATCTGACCATCTGCCGCTCTTGATGACCCCAGCATACAATCCCATTATCAGAAAACTGAAATCGACCACCAAGACTGTTGTGAACTGGCCTGAGGATGCCCCCGTACAGCTGCAAGACTGCTTTGAGAGGACAGATTGGAGTCTATTTTCTGACCCAGTCATAGACACCTATACCACCACTGTCCTCTGTTATATCACTACACTGTATTGAGAACATTACCACCGAGAGAAGGGTCTGAGTTTACCCAAACAGTAAACCTTGGATGACCAAGGAGGTTCAAGCTCTGTTGAAGCAGCGGAACGCAGCTTTCAGAACAGGGGACGGAGAGCAGTACAGCACCGCCAGGCACAGCCTGAGGAAGGGCATCAAGCAGGCTAAGGCTGCTTACAAGAGGAAGATCGAGGGCCATTTTTCCCACAGGAATCCGGCACGCATGTGGCAAGGCATCCAGCACATTATGAATTACAGGGGAAATCAGCATCCACTCCCTGACAGCAATTTACACCTAGCTGAGGGGCTCAAACATTTTTTTGCACACTTTGAATCTGCTGAGAGTGATGATGGAACTGAGCCCCCCAGACCGGACGCCGGTAACCCCCCGCCCCTGTCTCTTCAGATCCACGAGGTGAGGAGGATCTTCAGCTCAGTGAATGACAGGAAGGCCAGGGAGAGTGATTAGAGACTGTGCCCACCAGCTTGCTGAGGTTTTTACTGACATTTCTAATCTCTCACTGTCCCAGGCTGCCTCAAATCAGCCACAGTCGTCCCAGTACCTAAACAGAACAACATCACTTGTTCAGATGACTACAGACCAGTGGCACTGAACCCCCCATTGTTACTAAATGCTTTGAGAAATTCGTTTTAAAATGTATCAAACTCAACCTCCCCACTAACCTTGACCAGCACCAATATGCATACAGAGCCCACCGTTCCACAGACTACGCTATTTCTACTGCTCTCCACATAGCACTCACACACCTGGACCAGCGGGGAACATATGTGGAGGATGCTCTTTGTTTCACTACTCCTCTGCATTTAATACCATCATTCCCAGCAGACTGGATAGAAAACCGCTGGGTCTGGGTCTCAACAGCACTCTGTGTATTTGGATCAAGGACTTCCTCTCCAAATGTCAGGCTTGGCTCTCATCACTCTACCAGTCTGACCCTTAATGGGGGGGATTCCCCCCTGAATAAAAAAAAAAACTGCACAGAGGCAGACCGCAAGAACCTCCAACGAGGCATTACATCCGCAGAGAAAATCATCGGACTCAGTCCGCCCACTTTGGAAGACACATTCAGTCACTCTGTCAACATTCTGAAGGACACGAGCCATCCCTGCCATCACCTGTTCTCCCTGCTGCCCTCTGGGAGGCGCTACAGGGCACTCAGAGCACTGAGGAACAGTTTCTTTCATAGAGCCACAACTGAACTGAACATACAGTCAGCATTTAAAAAGAAAACAGGTCACGGTGCAATGTGGGAAATGTTTGCAATATTATTTGCAAAAAATTCATTTTAATGTATTTTATAAGAATGCTGTGGTGTGTACATGCATGAATGTGTGTGTGTGTGTGTGTGTGTGTGTGTGTGTGTGCGTGTGTGTTAGTGTGTATTGAGCTGCATCTTTTTTTTCAGGGCTGTCGCAGTGTAATTTCGTCGCACAATTGTGCAATGACAATAGAGTCTATTCTATTCTAATATAAAATGTGTTTTTATTCTGAGTTTTAGCTTGGAGACAGACGGTCGGGCTGACAGCAGTGAACAATGTGCAGCAGGAGAGGAGTCGGACGGCACGCAGCCACTTCTGCAGTAATTGTACCTTTACACATACACTTACATAAACTTAGACATAATAGTTCTGCCTTTGGAAGGCTTTGTGTCCCTGATAGCATCCGTCTGTTTGAGGAGTGTATATGATCGATGTACTGCGCTCGTACTGGCGTGCCAAATCACTTATGCGGAAACCACGGTCACGTTTATTGATAATTGCTTCATCTCCATCGTCATCAGGCTTTCTGTCTTCTTACTGCCTTCCTTAACACTTGCTTTCTTTGGACCCGTCACTCATAAAGAATATTCACAACAGCAAAAATCACTGAACGAGAGAAGTGCGTTCGGAGAGCACGCAGCGCGCCACCGTTTAGCGCCCGCGTCTGGAAGCGTGCTCGGGTAAAACTATTGATGATTATTTCATCGTCCTCGTCGCGTCGGCTAATCCCTCCTTTCAGCAGCGATCTCGCAATTCTGTTCTGACCTTCCAACTTGTTATTTACCTGCCGGGTTTTTTTTGGAGCACAAGCAAAACACTGTCGGCCAATAGGAACGAGGCACCCGCCAGAACTGAGCAAGGGCCGAGCTCACCTGGTGAAAATGTCCCCTCCAACAAAGAGCAGGGCAAGACTCCACAGTAGGAAAGTTAGGAGCTCCATTCCACACGCTTTCTGATCAAGAAGAGATGAGAGTCGGGGAGGAAGAAAAAAAAGGTTTCCCGCAAATTGGAAGCGACGACAAAGCCAAGGACTTTGAAGTCTTAGCGCGCTGTTGTCGTGATCCGGTGCTGCCTAGGAGAAAGTAAAGTGCGGCGCTGATGCTGCTGTTGAAGAAAATGACGATGATGAGCCCATGATCAGCCCGCAGAGGAGCGCGTACCGTGGAGAAACAAAACTCCACGCTGCTGCCAGCGCCTGGCACAAGAAGGAGAGAGGGAAGGAGGGAGGGAGGGAGAGAGAGAGAGAGAGAGAGACTGACTAATCTGTCGTTCCCTCCGTTGTTTGGTGTCTAAACATCACATTTGGTCGTCTGTCAAACAGACTCAAATCTGTTTGACAGGTTTGAATCATCTCCATTAGTACACAAGTACTGCCTATCTTGCGTTTTACACAAGTCAACTATTCGTGACATCAGCCTGAGTTTTGTACATATTCTCTCAGCTGATGGAGACTCCTCTGAAATTTGTGGACAAGTGTGAAACTCTAACCAGACAACGTCTCCACTCCAGACTGTTCAAAGATTTATATAATTCTAATGGGCCAATGAACATAATTACATGAAAAGGTATATAAATGATCAGCATTATAAGACATTCAAATAAATAACTAAACTAGAAAAGCACTCAGAGAGCACAGCCCTCCGCCGAGCAGCTCATTCCCCTCGTAATTAGATTTACACCGTCCACATGGTGATCTGGATCATCACCAAAAGGTTCTAAATTGTTCTTGGTATCTTTATACACCAACCATGAAAAGTAAAAGTTAATCAGAGTTTATGTTTATTTTTAACTAATTTTTACATCCATAAATGCGGTTTTCACATCATTCTAGATTTGATCCAGATGAAATTCAGTGTTACTGAAAATTTCAAACTGATCCATAATCCAGGATCTCTCCTGGAGCATCACCAAAATGTAATCATCTGTTTCTGGTAACATTCCCAACATTTCCTGAAAATGTCAGCAAGATCCGTCCAGAACCCTTTGAGTTATCTTGCTAACGGACGGACAGACCAACACATAAGCTCCTGCCTCGGCGGCGGCAATTAATAGAGTTGTCATAACTAAATGTCAATTACTCAGCCAAGCATTCATAGTTTATTTCACATTTAGATTTCAAACTCTTGATTCCAAAGAGTTGATTGGCAGATGATTATAGACACTGGCATTCGCTTTAGCTCCTACTGACTGTCCACAATATTTTTTTTTTATGTCAGTCTAAAAATGTTTGATATGTTAATGTATTTTTTTTTAATCTTTATTATATTATTTAAAAACTATTACTCAGAGGTATACTCTCATAAACGTTTTAATCTCTGTTTGATTAAAGCAATTATGCACCTCAAGTTTGGTTTTATTTTTATTTTTGCCTCATTAAACGTGATCTCTTTTGGTATGAAGGAACAGTTCAGTGGAAGCTGCAGCATTGCACCTGCTCTCATTACTGTTGCTTTGCCCCGGGGAGCAGAGGCAGGTTTACCGTCAGTGCTCAAATCTCTTTCCATCCCACCAGTCACTTGGATTTGCACTGTAAATTATTTTGGGATGTCATTGAGCTGTATGTGACAATGCACTGCACATGTATCTTGTGTGTCAAACAAACTATTCATTATTCCCTCTTGTCTATCTCAATATATTTTCCTTCAGCTGGTATATTGTTTGTCAATCAGGATCATATTATTTATGTATTTGGTCTCCCATGTTTTTGTTATGAACCATGCATGCACTGCACTTCTCTTCTTCATCCTCTTCTGAAACTCCCCAAAACAGCCCATTGTGCCAATAATGTTTAATACTGATCAACTGCAAATGAATATATTTTCAGGATTAAATTAGACAGGATGACGTGTGTCCTGCATTCAAAGATTTTGCACCTCTCAGATTCACATCTTCTCTGCACCAGCTGGGATATTTTCTGCTGAGTCGGGCTTTACCGGTATCTGCCCACATAAAGAAAAAAGTAGATATAAATAAAACCAGAGCAGGCGGATTTACTTTTTTATCATCATTATTTTAGAAAGCAACAACAGATCGTTGATATTGTCTGAAGGCGTTTAATTCTTAATTTAGCTATTTTTACACGAGTCAAACACAGGTCGAATCCCTTGTCACGTTTGTTGTGATGGCGGATCTGACGGATACTTCCGGTCAGTGACCCGATATTCCACAAGTAGGATTCTCTTGTTGACGCTAGGCAACACCCTTTGCGTCCCGTCTCCATGGAAACATAAACAAACTTGGCGGAGACAATTATTTCGTGAGAAGAAGACCCTGCTATGCAAAGGAAAGTGTAACAAGTGAGGTAACGGCTTAATGTTTATTAAATAACGCTACATACTTTTAAATTGAACCATTCAATCGCTGTCCTTCCTTTGAAGAGCTTTATAGCTTCCTCCGCTAATGGCTAACGGCACGTCAGATTCTGTTTAGAAACGTATCAAAGTACATACCGTCGTTGTCACAAGCCTTAAAATATATCGATTCATATTTTCTCCAAATGTTTAAGAACCATTCCTCAACTCGAGGTAAACATAATTTAGCAAACTGCCTTTTGAATTCAACAGAAGTAATCTTTTTGTTCGTAGAAGTAATATTATTGGTCTTCCAGCCTCTTAGACATCATGCACAACTATGTCACGCTTTTATTTTGTAGTTGAAATAATCTTAACACTCATTATAGTACGTCTACTGTATGAACGATGTAGCGTCACATGACCTATAACCTGTAGGTTTGTCTGATAATATCTCCTGTGTTTTTAAGGCAGCGTATTAATATTATAGTATTATTATTTGGAAGGTTATACTAAGAAGAATAGGTCAAATGGACCTTGAAGACAGGACAAGCGCTTTTGATGTTGCTGGACAGCTGGATGTCCACCTGAGCACTGATGAAGACAATGAAGGTGAGCAAAGCTTTTGTCGCTGTTTGCAAAATGTTGTTACTGTATTTGCAGTTCCTGAGATTGGCTCTATAATTAATAATATTAATATTAATAATAATAATAATTAATTAACAGGACAATCCTCTCATAATGGTGATATTTATTTCACAAGCTGTTCCGGGCCAGGCCGGGATTAATGCATCTGCTCAAAGAGAGGGCAATGGTGACGACGGCGATGATGATGATGATGATGGCGACCCCTCAGTTGTGGCCAGGTCAGGAACTGGCTCCTACTCAACTTTTAGAGACACCATAGCTACTCAAGCTACATTTACCTTTACAGACTCTACAAGTGTGATGCAAACCATGCATTTATTTTCTTCTATTCTCTTTTTGGCATCGATCATTTTACCAGTTCAAGAAGCATTTCATGGTTTTCCATTTCATTGGTATTCCTCTTTGTCTGATAAGATTTCCCAACCCGGCCCTCTTCAGACAGTGCGCATTTCTGTACCAAACGATTCATCAATTTGCAAAGAGAGAACATTTTCCATAATGTCCTCGCTCCACACTGTTCTTCCCTCTATTCTATTTGTCTGCACTGCGAGCCATTAAGCACCAGATGAGCTGTGATCCCGTCTTAAAATGGTAGCATTTGCTTTTAGCACGAAACACCAAAGGTCAGAGTGATGCTACGGTACACTGCATCAGATGAAAACCAAGGAACGCCGCAATCATCATCCACAGAGGGGACATGGGCATCTAAAGTTGGTAATATAAAATGGTCAACAAAGCCGAGGTAGACTGTCATCTTCCAATGTCATCAGAATGACTCCCGGTCCTGCAAGATTTGCTGTCACACGAGTTGATGATATTCAATCAGCATTGGAGTTGAACTTCAGAAGAGGAAGCTGGCTATGTTGGGAACAGTCAGAAGAAATAAGCCAGAACTTTCCAAGGAAATTCTGAATGTGCAGGGCAGACCTCTCTGTATTCCTCAATATTTGCTTTCAGTGAGAAAGCAACAGTTTTTTCATACTGCCCAAAGAGAAACAAGAATGGTAGAATGTAATGAGCACAATGCACACAGATGCATCTCTGAGCACAAGAGAAGACATGAAGCCACAAATGATCATGGACTACAACTCCACCCAAGGAAGAGTTGACAATCTGGACAAAGTCACAGCAACATACAGCCGAGTTGGGCTTTACCGGTATCTGCCCAGCAACAACAGATCGTTGATATTGTCTGAAGGCGTTTAATTCTTAATTTAGCTATTTTTACGCGAGTCAAACACAGGTCGAATCCCTTGTCACGTTTGTTGTGACGGGGGATCTGACGGATACTTCCGGTCAGTCACCCGATATCCCACCAGTAGGATTCTCTTGTTGATGCTAGGCAACACCCTTTGCGTTCCGTCTCCATGGAAACATAAACAAACTTGGCGGAGAAAAATATTTCGTGAGAAGAAGACCCTGCTATGCAAAGGAAAGTTTAACAAGTGAGGTAACGGCTTAATGTTTATTAACCTCAGAACATTGAGAAAGAGATTGAGCAACAACAAGCAACAGAAAATAGGTGGGCGTGTGACAATCAGTGACAAGGCAGTATTTTGTGCTTGTCACTGTTTATCCAACCGCTTTTGTGTTCCACTGTAAGATGTGGGCTGTGTCAAAAGCTGCAGAATGAGGAGAAGCTGTTCAACACTGATCTGAGGCGATACAGGTGTCAGGTTTGAAAAGGTTTGACAGTAAGGCCTTGACAGCCAGTACTGTCAGTACAAAAAAGTTATGTTAACTTGAACTTTTTCCACAGCGCAGTGTGAATAAGAAACAAAACGCTGTATTTAATAGTATTAATATTATTCAGCATTGGTTAAAATAGGGAAGGAAACTGAGGGAAAACCGTCTGTTGAATTGATGCCATGATTACAATAAACATAAAATGCAAGACATATAATAAACTATTTGGATGATTAATATTTTATTATTGGTAGTATTTTTGAATACTAACTCAGTCCAAGGACGATCTGAGAGGAACATGTCTCTCCCGGGTTACTATTATTTTATATTATGTTAATCAAATAATGCTATGTTTCTACTTTTCTCGACTGCTTCAGAAAGGGACACTCCGGAGGAGGAGGAGGAGGAGGAGGAGGAGGAGGAGGAGGAGGAGAGTGGAGTGCCAGGGGAGGGAAGGGAAGGGGGCATGGGGGGATTGCACCCACCCCCCTTACTTACTGAAAGGTCAAGGGGTCAAAAAAAACCTCCTTCTAATATTAATTAATAATTAATAATAATTGATATTAATTTTTCCATATTAGGTCAAAGGTCAAATATTATTTCATATTAGGGCAAAGGTCAAAGTCGTAAATCTTTCATGACTAAAGGATGTCCCTATATTCTCTCTCTCGATTCTCATAGCTAATAACTGCTACACAACGATCTCATATGCTGTTAAGACAAAGTCACTTACAACACTCAGATACAAGCCCAGTAAATTGTTCTGCTCCTTGAAGCTCGCAGGCAGCCATGGTGGATGTGTGTTGTATTCCGTGCACTGTGCAGTATTCACGTGCTCGATGATTGTCCCCATTTCATTTAGGATGAATCTGCAAGAGGCTGCAAAGGAACAGCAGAACTGGGAGTTACTGGAAAAGAAACTACAAGCTGTCGAGGGTCTGAAATCAAACATAGCGGCTGCCCAAGTAAGCAGCAGCTCCTTCCATTCTGGGGCACAAGCATTATGGTTTTAGCAGTGATGTGACACACAAGCTGTGACTTTATGTATGTTTAGCTATTTTCTATTGCTACCATCAAGATCAGCTCGTCTTTTGTGCAGTCATTTAGTCAAGCTGGATAAAAAACGACAGTTGAGGTTGCACAGGTGGGGAAGGACACAAGTTGATGTCCCAAAGCTGTGTATCGGGCTTCTCCAATAGGCTCTCCCTAATCAGAGTCTTAGTTGGACTTACTTTATGGGGTGAGAGGACCACACATCCACATCAACACTGAAGACCATCTCTATAGCAAGTAAAAACAAAAGCTGGCATTTCGGCCTGATTATAACAGGACTGTAAGCCAGGCAGAACACTAAATTACTGTTATCTGCAATGTGCACAGTCAGAATTGCCTGGTATTGTTTCTTTCCATTTCTTTCAACATATTAATTTCGCCACAGTGACAGCACCTCTCCTGACTATTCTTCAGTCTGAATCTGAAGTGTGTGTAGCTCAGTGCTGTGGAGCTGATGTGACTGTCACGCTCTCATTTGGCCCCCATCCCTCCTGTGGGGTGACAGACATCACTTCTCGTTGGGCTGGTGCTTTTGAGGCACCAGAGCAAGCGCGGTGCTACAGCTCACAGATATGAGCGAGTTCCCAGCCGAGTGGAAGAGATCCGTCCTCCGAACACACAGGTCAAACTCATGCCCTCATCCAAGCCTGCTTCTCAACACAGTAATGGCTGGAGCGCTAGATGAGCGCGGCGACAAAGTAAAAGCTAATTAGATTATTCACGAGGGGAGAATGAAGATAAAAAGCATATAAAAGTCTTATTCACCAAATATAGGACAGGAAGGGTAGGAAGACAACAGACATTTTCACATGATGATCAATTCAATCCTTGACATCTTCAGACTCATGTAAATCTATGACACAGGAAAACATCTGTATATTTTTATTTTTATTACATACATTTACACATAAAATCTTACATGTTTTTAACTATGTAAATTACTTTCTATGCCACAATATTTCCAGAAATGTTGGGACATAACGTAAAATGTTGAATGAAAAAATTGCCCCATTCTTGATTAATTAATTACTCAGCAGTACAAGATCTCACATTCATTCTCATATTTATATGATAATGCACAGCACCTATTCAATGCACCTATTCAGTGGGGACAGGACCGGACTGCAGCCACTCTACGAACGCTTTGTCGCAGAAGCTGCACTGCTGCAACACTTTTAGATCAATTACATTTGAGTTTACTGAGTTGTGTTGTGTTATGTTTTACACACTTATTCATGGGGATTAGTTCTCATGTCGTTACCTGCTGTTTCTTCCCTGTACAGTTACAGATCCTGAGTAAGGAAACAACCTTGATTCAGTCGGACGTAAAGCAGGAAGTACCGGTACCTGCAGGCGCCAGTAGAAAGGTCAAGACACCTGTTAAAAAAGTTTGTGGAAAACAGCAGAAACGGCCTTCATTCATCAGTATCCCAGAGGTCGTTCTCTTCAAGGTACCACACGACTGGTTCTATCAAATATATACCTCTTGAAAACACTTCATGATAAGTCTTTTAGCATAAATAAGCATAAAGAAATTCGTATTTCCCCCTTTTTAAAAACCAAGTCAGCCTGTTCAGCTGTTGCTGTTTATTATTCCTCTTCTGTTGATGGATCCTAAGAGCAACTGACCGACCTTACATACAACGATCTGTTTTAGGACTTTGAAGTGGGGAAAAAATACACGAGGAAAATCATCCTGACTAACATCGGCGACGTCCTTAACTACTGCAAGCTTCTGATGGTCTCCACCCGTCTGAAGGATGTTCTGTCAATCAAGTAAGTCTGTAAATAAATGATTCCTGTGGCGATGGAGTAGCACATACAGGAAACTGGCCTGAAATTAATTTATCAAATAAAAATGAGCAATAGCCAATAATAACGTCACGGTTTTTCTGCAATAATCGTTCAAGTCATAATGCCAATACGGATGAGAAGGAGTTTTATTACCGTATTTAAATGTTATTTCACGCCTTTGCGTTCAATGGTTTTTTGTTTTCTTAATCTGACTTAATCTTACAATATTTGTATACATCCATGTTAGGGAATTTGCTATCTTACAGGGATGAGAGACAATGATGTTGTCATTTAGTTGTGATGTTTCATATTTTTTATCTCATATCTCATGCATTGAAAATATAAACTTCTGGTTCCAGGACAGAATTATGGTATTGTGACAACAACTGTTGCATCTCTTCTGAACTCACCCTATATCGAACAGCTTCTATTTCCATATTGAAACAGCTGCCTCTGCATCGTCTCTCGGGAATTTAATGCAACCACTTCTTGTCATTTTATAAGTCGGTGAAGTGGATGGGAAAGCAAAGCCTGTCCTCCCACATGTGGATCACCACCCTCACAGCTCCTCTCCTGAGTCTCGGCTCAGTGAGTGAGTCAGTCTAGGTTTCTGCTGTCTCCTCGCTCTCAGCCCACAGGCTGAACAGAGATGTGTTGTTCCCCAGGTCACTCACTGTGTTTCACTCGCCCATCAGCTCCTCCATCCGTACATGTTGTGGAGAGGATATTATACCCCTCAAACTGGAATCTCCCTCACATTTTACATTTACGTTACAGAACCATTGCAATCCACTTTTTATGATTATGTTTATTTTTTTAAAAGGACATTTAGCAATTTGAAATAATTGGTAGAAGATAAATGGAAGGATATGGAAAAATTCCTCTGTTTTTTTGCTCTTGGTGCCCCTGATATAAATTGAAGGATTAGCTATTTGCAGTGTGACCATGTATTTTAGAGACTACCAAAAACACACAATCCTTAAAAGGTTAATTCATGACATAAAGAAATGCTCCACTCAATTCAATCTCTCCATTTCTAGACTTTAATTACATGGTGGCTTACTATCAAATGTATCGTATTTATTACCGCCGCCGAGGAGGTTATGTTTTTGCTGGCGTTAGTTTGTTTGTCTATCTGTTAGCAAGATAACTCAAAAAGTTACGGACGGATCTCGATGACATTTTCAGGAAATCTTCTTGTTACAGGAGCTGACGTAATGCTGTGATGTTCTGTGTTCTGCCAATCACATGCTCTGTCTGCGCGCATGCGCATTGTTGTACGGAAGCTGCAGCGCGCTTCAAACAGCGGACCTGATAAACAAGCCTGTTAAGTGTTCCTGTGTCCATCATTCTTTTATTTGTCAGCACCGACACGAACACTTCTGTGTGTAGGAATCCAGATGAAAATGTTAACACAGAAAGACAGAGAGGAATAGGAACCAAGAACACACTTTGCTTTTTGAAACAAGCCTATTGTTCAATGCACTCCCACTCAGTTTCTAAAAATGGCTTTGCATCCCTCCAACACCCCCCCACCCAGCATACTCATTGTGAATTTTTGCCAAAATAGGCTGAGGTGTATCTTTCCACTTCTGAAAAAAGGAAGAAAAAAAAAAAAACACAACCCAGCATCACAGTTATTGAAAAGAGAAGCTATGTTTTTGCAGTCAGTGTCACTTCCTTGCATTTATTCTCTGCCAAACGTATTTGGCTGAGAAGAACAAAAAAAAGAAAAAAGCCCCAGCCTATAGAAAATGAATGAAAATCAATGTTTCTGAGGGCCCAGGAATACAAGTGTGTTACAAAGTTCCCGAACAGGAAATGTTACTTTTTGTATTTTTGTTTTTACATTTTGTGTTGGGGGGGGGGGGGGTCTCTCAGATGCTTGTACTAAACCAAATGGCAATCCGTTCCTATTATAATGCAGCTCGTGACTGCTGGCATGAGAACAGCTTCGATCCTCTTGAACTGAGTGGCTGTAGAAATGTCTTGACTTGCCGTGGCTTCAGATGAGGCGCCGCGCGTGTCGTTTGTATGTGAACGCCAGCTGTGTTCGTTACGCTATTCACACACGTCAAAGTTTTGATGCTTCACGGACTGCTGGTAGATATGAATGTCAGGGTGTGTTAGTTCTGTTGAAATGCATAATGAACTGAACTGATTTACTAGGGGAAGCCCCTAGAATATTGAACAGCACTCACGGCACGGTGCTACGCTACATCTCCGTTTACTGCAATGTACAGTACAGCATGACCTCAATTTGAGCTTCTTATATAGGGCTCTAGCAGGCTTTTTCAAACTCTGCCTCACTCAGCATTTAGTCCCAAGTGAACTGTTCTATTTTTTCTTCCCGTGTCGTTCTATGACACCTGTGCTGAAACAATACAACAAGGATGGAACCAATAAAGAAGGAAATTAGCCACAAAAAGAAATTCTGATGCGATATGCCATTCAGAATTACCAGCGGGGCCACTAAAAAAAGTTGCAATTCTTTGATGCACTTCCAGATCACTTTGGTAGGTTGTATGGAAGTTTTCAATTGACATCTAAGAACTTGCCCCGTGATGCACTGACAATGCATCCGGAGTGTACTCCGCCTCTCACCCATAGAAAGCAGGGATAGGCTTCAGCAACCAATGTGACCCGTAAAGTGGAAGAGCGGACGAAAATGGATGGATGAATCTAACTCAAATCCAAAATAATAGCCTGCTGCCGATGGTGTTGATGATCGTATGCACAGATTGATCTTACATTTCCTGTTTGTAGAAGGTTCAAATCAGGTTTTAGAACAGAAAGTTATTTCTTCCTCTTTTGAACAATCTACTTCATGACAAATTCAGCAAAAACAGTAGTGCCAGAATCGATACCGCCCCCTAGAGACTTGACCCTTCGTGCCCAAGCTCTGCATCAAAATGAAGTCACCGTTACATGAAGGCACAATGTGGAGAAATGTTTCTCATCTTTGATAGAGTCAAAGGTCCGTCTCTTGAACCAATCAAATTGCAGAAGTGACATTGTCATTTGGAGCCAAAGGTTGACAGTACAGTATATGCTGTTTCTAATTTGTTTAGTGGAATGTAGTAATACTGTACAAGAGAACTCATCATACTCAGTTGGCATGACGACAGAAATAGAAGATTGGGATAGGATCCAGCAACTCCCGTGACCCGCAAAAGCGGACGAAAATGAACGAATGAGCGCCTTTTGGTTTGAACACTCCCCAAGCAAAAATGTTAACTTGGCACAAAGGATATTTCACGAGGTACACTTTTTTTCAAACAAAAGGACGGGACCATTCAATGCACCAAATCGCAAAATACATTATTTTCTGTAGCTCTATCTGCTTCCTAATTATACTGAGAGTTGCCTGCTGCTAACTTTTCATCTATTGAATTTTCAGAATCTTCTCGATATTTCTGGCTGGCCGCCTGCTATTTCCATATTGATCTGACCTCGTTTTGCATCCCTGTGAAAGCAGCATGTTATGGCGCTCCTCCAGGCAGCATCAGTGTTGGTGTGTGTGTGTGTGTGCTGCGCGATGCGGATGCTGCTCTAGCTTGCAGTCCTAACATTTCCCTATTTGTCTATAAACAAACTTTTATTTTCTGCTAGCAGCTCAGATATGCTTTGGCTAAGAAATCTTTCCTGGTGGCTCTGTTCTGGACTGCATTGTCTTTATATGAAGAATGGCGTTGTCTTTTTTGCTGTTTTCTGCACAAACTGAGCTCCAGGTTTATATTTGACCTCTGCCCTGTCATCTGTTTATCTGCTCCACTTTCAGAAGATTTATAACTCTTCTGAAGCTGCTTTTTCTGTTAATGCATTATATTTTGAGATGCAGAGGCATGAACATTGGGAGTTGATGATGATCCATAACTTAAAAGTTTGCTTCGAACCTTGTTTCTGCTGCTGATGCCGCGAAAAGACTCGATTAATCCATTCTCAAAATAAAGTTACTGTTACAGACGTATTGCTTAGCAGAAGTACTGAAAGAAAGACGTGTTTGTCTCAAAGCAATGGTATCTTTGTTGTAGTTGACTAACTACAGGGACAACTTTCTGTTTATTATATGCGATGCATTTTAAACCTTTTTGGAATGATCATTATCATTTGCAATAAACTCTGATGTGTGTTTCAGCTTTGTGCCGCCTGGATCTTTATCCCCTGGGATGTCCTGCAACATGCAGGCAGTTTTTCAACCTGTGGTTAGTAACCGTTCATGTTACACTGAATGGATATCAATCTTAGATGAGTAAGATGAGCCTGCATTTCAATGACTCAGCACATTGTCCCATCGTATCTGTTTCCTGTGTAGATCAATGAGGACATGGAAGGAGAGATCCAGTTTATGTCAGCAGTGGGTCCTTTCTCTGTGCCCATCAGGTGCAGCATCAAGAAATGTGATGTGAGTTATGTGCTGTGTCCTTAATAAGTGTATTTTAAATTAATATGATTACCAATCTGACTTTTTCAACTTGTCCTTCTTGCTTTTATGAATATGCGTACGTGCTACTGTTTGGTGATGTATGACTAATATAAAGCAGGTGTTTTAAATGTAACTTTAGGTCACTCATTTTGTACTGAGGGGGACATCAGTTATCAGTGGATAAATATCACACCACCAAGTGGCTACCCCAATGCAACAGTGTATATTGTTCAATCAATTCACATACATATTAATATATGTAAAGATATGTACTCAAGCTGGCAGCTTCTCGCCGCTGATGCTAATTTCTGTTTCTGGATGTATCCTCTAGCTGGAAGTTGACAGTCCGTTCATTGACTTCGGTTCGCACGTGGTGGGACAGACCATTTTGCGGACATTCACCTTGACCAACAAGGGTGCCTTGGCCACGCACTTCAGCGTGGACCCCTCCACATGTCTTCGTCCAGATGCTAGCCATGACCCTGCCAACACATGCCAGGTCTGACTGTAGAGCAGAACCTCAACGGTTGCTGCTTCTATGACAACCTAAATCATCTATGAATGAGAATGTGATCATTTAAAAATAGAAACGGTAGTGTACATGATGACAGGACTGTTTAGTTAAGACGCATTACTGGTTCCAAAGGCAGATGTCAAGTGGAAAATCAAGTAAAGTGAGTGTGTGTTTCTAGCAGGAGAGTCAAAGCACAGCATCTGATGACCAGAGGAGCGTCGGCACCCAAGAACACCAGCCAAAGCAAGATAGTCAGGATGTCTCTGAGGCGTCGCAGGAAGAGCAAGCAGGTAAAGGTGTTGCGTGCGTCCACTTCAAAACATTGAATCATTTCACTCGGGTTTGTGTTCGGCACGAATGTAAAGTTTGACCTTCTCTTTTCCCACTGGGCAGTCTGAATGTGCTTCCAAATGGGAATCTGGCACAGTCCAGGTCTGTTAGCAGAACTCTACCCTGAACCCAAAAAACACATCCAAAAACCATCTTGTCCCCGTAAAGAATGTTAAAATAAGTAGTTACCACGGCACAAATGAAACGTTTCTGAATGTGCTTTGTTATGAACGTCATTGGCTGAAGCATTCTCTGAAATACACCAAATGAGGTCTGAAAATCAACAGAAAATTAGATAACACACACACACATACACTCTCACACAAACAGGTGCAGGGTTCACCTTGCTCACAGCTCGGAGGAAGGAGACATCTTCTCTTCAATGTTCTCTCAGATCTGAAATCTTCAGCACTCCACTCAGCACTTTCCTCCACTGATGGTTTGATAAGCTGCTCATTCTTTCGCCTTTGTTTTGCTGGCTTCGGAAACGACTGCCTATTTCTTTTTTATTTACCCTTGCTGGCAAATGCTGTGTGATCTTGAACAAATAGTTCTCCAGTAAATAGCCGGATTCCAGATTAGAATCACATGTTTTATCCAAAATTAATTTGTATAAAAATGTTCTAAACTAAACTCCCACAATCTACTTCACATTCTTTTCTTGGTTTCTTTCTTACTGCTGTTGGGAAGAAAGAACGCGTTTGATTCTGGTGGCTCGTGTTTTCTGTTGGCGCCACCATGAGGAGTCCACCGACTCTATTTGGCTTTTACCATCAGGTCCAAGGTGTTTACCCAGCGCATGGGTGTGTGTGTGTGTGTGTGTGTGTGTGTGTCAGAAGCTTCAGCTACACACACAGAGTCTTCGTCTGATGTGGCTGTCCAGATGGAACAGTGCTGTTCAGACTCCGGTGACATACATCTAGGAAATGTAAGTATTGTATTCAATACTCAACTACGACAGAGAGCGCAAAATTATTCTTGCATTTTTCATCTGACTGAATTAATTTAAATTCTCCTCAGAGGCAGCACCAGCTTTACTTTGTGTTTGATAATAATTAGGAAATAGTTTTCTAGTTTGATTAATAAGTAAAGGGAACTGGTGATCATGGAAACGTTGTTTATACTGCTGTTCGTATTCAATTCATAGCAGCACTGCAGACTAAATGTGAATAACAAATGGTTTCGATTTTGTCCTGACTGCGGCACCAACACCATGAAGACCAGTAACCCTGCTGTTAACTCCCAGCATTGAAATTGTCATATTTGAATCCTTTAAAATCCCTTTTAAGGCCCAGAAATATAAATACCAGCCTGGTAACTCGACGAGCAGAGAGACAATTCCTCAGTTCAGAAACACCAGATGAATATTTGTGTCTGTTGAAGACACTCTGCCTCTGTCTTGTTTTTAGCTCATGCTGCGTGTTCCTTGTGGTCCATGTGAAGTTCTGGATTGGTTCAGGGTCCATTACGTCTCTCTGGCAGGGGGCTAATGGTCCTCCGCCTCCCCCTCTGTTTCGGCTATATTTGTGTGTTGCATGTGGCTTCATGCTTGGGGCTCCATCAGTCTCATTTTGACTGATAGTGTGACATTGTGTGGTTGAAGGCTGGTATCTTGAATGGTAAATTATCCATCATCCTGGTCCCAAAACTTGAAGTGACTTGCGGCATTTATGCATTTCTCCTCTTCTCTGATCCTTATTTGTGCTCTCACCACCTCAGTGCTACGATCCACGCAGCTTGTCGGTGTAATTTGATTGGATGTCATTTTAAGGGGCAGGTCCCTGATGTGAGTGGAAGCGCTGTCCCCTGATGAAAGGAAAAAGATTACATTCATGAATCTCAGTCAATGTGTCTGGATGATTTTTTCGTAAAGTGGGGATGGTGGCGCTCATTTCTCACGTTATCTACTGATTCTATTTTTATTCTCCTTCAAGATGCAAGACATTTAAACTAATTATTGAAACACCAAATGTTTGCTTGTCCTGTTTGACGTCCCGCCTCTTAGATCAGAGAGGGTGAGATTGGAGCTTTCAAAAGCGTCAAACTAGAGGTTATCTTCACTCCAACCGTTCCAGGAGAGGCCAAACTGGACTTCCAGATCAAGTTCTCTGATCTAACCAGCAAACCAGTAAGACACAACATGTTTATTGTCTTGTTTATTCAGTAGATAAACAAGACAATGCTTACAAAGAGCCTGGGATGTCAGTTTAATTCAATCAGTGTTATTTTACATGAAACATTTGTAACTGAAGGCTCGTTGATACAAACAGATAGCCATCCATGTGAGGGGCGTGGCAGTCAGTCCCCCGGTTTGCATGGTCCGGCCCAGCATTGACCTGAAGATCTGCATGTTTGACTTTATGTATCGAGACGCGATCACAGTCCAAAGCAGGTGGGTCCACCAGTTTAGATATACGTACACATTTACTGTAAGAAATAAACAGATACTTTCTGACAAATGATTTCAGTCAGACTCCCAATCAAATACCCGATCAGTGTTTGAAAGATGAGTTTAATTAGCCTGCATGATCAATGACAGCCTAAAAGAGAAAACTGCACTGACATCAAAACTGCGCATTCTTAAATGCAGCCCATGTGGAAGTGTGCGACCACATATGCCAGGCAATTTGTTTTGGGAAAGGGAAATAGTATCCAGCATGTTTTACAAATCCCAATTTTACAAGGCACATTCAAGGGGATAAACAGGCAAAAAAATATAAAATCAGTATATGCTTATATGGGCTTATCTACAAAACACAATCCTGAATTCCCTCAGTCATTCAGTCTCTGCCAGAACAGTAGTCTCTGTGGGGGGGGGGGAGACACTCCATTGGAAATCCCTTAAATTTAAACTCTCCATCCTGCATATGTTCCGTAATAATAATAAATAAAAATAATAATAGAGATTTATTAGCAGCTAAATGTTGCTAGACAAAGGGTGATAAAAGGGACCACCCACAATCCTCTTTGGACCATACAATAACGTGGATGAAAAGCGAATCCTTCATGATTATGGAAGTGACACATTGTGAAGCACACACCGTGGGCAGCAGCATGCAGGCATGTGGTCCACCACCACCTAGGCAGTCATTGTGTCTCATCACGTGGGGGAGGGACTGAATGTGTCGGGGGGGATTTGTGAAATCTTCCATCTGGTGCGCCGGCACACCAGCACATGTGACAACATGATGATGACAGCGTCAGTGTGAACAGCAGTCAGAAAATGCTAATGCTTGCAGCAGCTCGTCATGCAATATGTCATTTGAACTCAAAATAAATTGGCAACAATAAGAGAGCTGCCGCTTTCTTCATATAATTTATGACTTTTTCCGTTGAGTAGATGAGGAGATATCCCACCCCTCCTGAGCTTGTGACAGATTTAAGAGATAGCGGCACAAAGTTTCTCTTCTCTGTGAACTAGTGATTTGAACATTGCTCCTAATTCAGACTATTTTTCAGAGGCTTTCAAAAGTGCAATGTGGCTTTTTCTTGTGCTGGTGATTGAAATATATTGGCAGAGATTTATTTTTGACACCCCCCCCCCCTCCCGCTTGGCACCTGCTGGGAATTTGAGCAATGCTGCCCAAACTCAGTCCATAAAAAAACATCCTCATTGCCTTTTTTCTTTGTCAGAGCCTTCCTCAATTTCTTTCTGTTAACTGTATCTCCTCTTTTTCTACTGTACCTTAGTTCAATCTGTGCCCTCTGTTATTTGGCCAGAGGAGTTTGTTGTTGATGTTATTTATATTATTTAAAAATCCAGCCAGGTACTTTGTAATAGCATAAAGCAGACATTGCTGCAATATTGGGAAGCTTGCCTAGAACCTTTGGTATACCAAGAGACTTTGGAATACATGTAGAAAAAAACCAAAGTACAGCCACCTGGCACTATGAGCAAAGGGCAGAGGTTCTGCTGTAGCCATGTGCACTCGCAGTCCAAACTCAGGCACTGAGCGCTGCATGCAGACCCACCCCGAGTGTTTCTCTGCAACGTTACCTGAAACAGCTGTCAACTGTAAAAGCAACGATTTGCATGAGCACCATTATCAGTGTGTTTCATTGGTCACTTGCCTTTAGATTTAGTCATTTGCTGCATTTTTCATTTGAAATGAAATTTGTACAGAAAGTGTGCCTGGGACTGTTTATTCAGGCTAGTTGTTAAAATAACAAGGCACAACTACTGTTTGGAATTATGCTATTGTGGAGCATTCCATTTCTAATCAATGAGCACTTTTCTGCTCAGCATTCTCCCTCAAGTGTCCTGATACTTTAATCGACAGCACCAGTGCATCAGTGAGGATTGTTTTTGTTTTGCTTTGTTTTTACTGTGAATGCAGAATCAAGGCTTGAATTCGTAACAACCGTGAGACCAAATTTGGTTTAATATTATTAGATAGATATAATTATTAAAATGTGACAGACTCCTACGGTCTGGTGCATTTTTAAAGGTTTTTGTCTTATAGATGGTAGCACCGCTTTTCTTTTGGGAAAGTAAAACACGCTGGATTAATTAGGAAATTTTACACTGTATCATTTTCCTTGTATTCTATTGCTCAAAAAAATACTTTGAACCTGATTTTGAGATTTAGTTGGCATACGGTCCTTCCGCTCTGATACAGTTGGAGAACAAACTCGTTTAGTTTAAATGACTGAAAATGTACATGAATTTATTTATTTTCCATTAAAAAAAGTTTCACAAACATGTTATTATTCTGTTAATTATGGTTTTCAAGAGGGGGGAAAATTAAACAGCCAAAATATTTTTTGAAAAAACAGACTTTATCAAAATATTTAATTGTAATTGATCAAGAAAATTACCATCAGTGCATCTCAAGTATTTCTGGTCATGTTAATGCTGAACAATGAGAGCCTTAAGAAATCCCCCAAAGGAAATGATATATCAAATACATAGATGTATTGTGCTGTAGCATTCCACTGAAGTTGGCATGCTAACCAGCTATCTTTGCCCCATAATTCATTCACTTTATACTTCTAAAAAGTATAATCGCTGCATAGTTTAGCGTATTGATGTAGATGACTGCAAGTTTTGCTATGTTTCACAAGTTTGCTAAGTGTTCAGTCAAATGTTAAGAAAACAAATATTCTTGGACCATCTTTCCTTACGGAATATAAAAACAACCATACAGCTGAATCGGAGTTTCTCTCTTTTTCCAAACTCGTTCAAGTTTAATTGCCTTGTGCCTCATCGTAAAACACATTTCACTCAAATGAAACAAAATAAATACATCTTTATTTGTCAGGGTAAGATAATAGTCCAGCTTTACATTCTGGTTTCAGCCAAATATTATTTATAATTATAGATCCACAAAGTCAAGGTTAAAAAATTAGATGGAAGCACACCTGGAGCTCTGTTAGCCCACAGAAGCTGCTGAGGATCAATGTTGGGTCCTGTGCTGCACACCGACCCGACCTCAGCCACCCAACATCCTGTATTTTATCCTGCTGTCTCTCCTGGAGGCCTCTCCTTTTCCTCTATTTCGATATTTGCTTGAATATCTAAATTGAGCAAAAAAGGAAACTAAAATATTAGTATAGTGTAGGTTGAGGAGAATCGAGGTTGCATATTCAGTATCACAATGTTCTTTGCCCCAAGGAAGCAAATTATTGAATTATTAGTGAATATCATCTTATCAGCGTCTTTGAGTTTTCAGAAAAGCACTATATAAATTAAATGTATTATTATTATTATTATCATTGAAGTCGCCATTAAACATTAAACGTTTCCTAAAAAATGAATAGCTCACAGTCAGCCAGTAAAAAAAAGCACAGGATCACCTAAACATAATTAGGCTGATTATATATCCATTGTTCCTCTAAGAGCAATTTGAAGGTTACTCTTGGCCACAATGTAGATAGGGACTTAATATCGTCAAAGTGTTCCTGCAGAGAGCGGCCTTGCCTTGGGGAAACAACCATCTGTTTGACCTCTCTTTTAAAAGTGGGTCACTTCATTTTAGAGGGGAATCAAAAAAAAAGAACGGCACCTCTGTCTATCTGGCCACAGCTCACTTGTCGTTTTGAAATAAAATAATAATAATAATGGTATATCCATGTCACCTGACGAATTCTACGGCGTGGTTGTATCGTCATCTCTTATGAAGGTGTGTCGTGTAGGCTGTGATGAGAATGATGAGAATTCCCCAGGTAAAAATCAATTCCTATCAGGGGCTATCGCTGAGGCTCGTAGCCATAGGCTCCACCATCTGTTGGATTTGGAAAAAGGGATCCATGCATGATCATTTCTGGAGGTATTAGTCGACATTAAAAAAAAACAATTCTGTCATTGCTGAGCGTCTGAGGTCTCAGATGACCCGTGGACACAGCGCCTGAAATACTATATAAAGTATACTTTAGGGAAACTTCTTAAAAATTCTGTTTCAACATTTGAAAGGTTTGGAGGGATCTTTCCACCTTGTCCAATACCAGTGATAATCGGTAAGATTAAACAGGCACGCATACTAATTTATATAGTGTTTAAACTAATGTTTGTTACTATAATGTTCTCTTTATATCCAAAGACTGTAATTCACAAAAGCATAATCAGGTTTTTATTATGAAGTATTGCAGCCATGTGATGAATGTGGCGCTGCATTCTGAACCATGTGGAGCTGCCATCTGTACCTATACAGCAGGCTTCTTAGTGGAATAAAGCCCTTTATGTTATTGCATGAGCTCTTTTTTTTTGGTTGTACAGATCATTCCATTGTAAAAAAGGCACCTGGTATGCTAATGAAATGACGTCTTTGACTTGACAGAGCCAGCACAGCCTTAAAGCTGATCTTTGAGGTGTGCCCAGAAATGAGGAAACATCTGGAGATCCTGCCAAAAACGGGCTTCATCCAACCTCAATCGACATTTAATGCCCAGCTGAAGTTCTTACCCAGGTAAGGAAGGACACACAAGGTGCAGTGACAAACTAATAACTGGAGCACTTCTCAATCTCATTTAGTTTATAAGCCTGTTAAGGTTCCACGTGCTTTCTACGAAAGTGATTCACTCTAAAAGAAACGTGTGTAATCTAAATGCAGCCGGGCCTGCTATTCTGCGATGTTCTGGCCTCTGCTTCTTCTGCTATAAGCGGATAGCCAGCTCCATTACAGCTGATAACTCTCGCCCTCTGTCTGGTGAGTTCCAGCTCCTTCCATCGGTTCGGAGGCTCAGGGTCCCAAAGTGCAGAACAAAGCGCTGTAGCTTTGTTCCAGCCGCAGCTGTTCTCTTAAATAAAACATAGTGAGATTAAACATATTTATTTGTTTGGTAGCTATATTCTTCTGTCTTTTATTGTATTTTACTATGATGTTTTGATGGTCTTTTAATTGCTCATGTGGCTTTCTTTCTTTTGATGGCTCTTACGAGTACTTTGTGGCGTTGTGGTTTTGTTTTTTTTGTCGATATTCTGTTGTCTTGCTGTTCAGTTTAATGTCGACGCAGATGCCATCCTCTGTTTTAGCTGCAATACTAATTTACCTGCAGGTACAAATGGATATTATAAACTAATACACCTTTAACATGAACTTTAAATTCTAATTCTGCTTAGTTATTCCCTGGGTCTCCTTCCAGAAATATTGTTAATAAAATAATACAAAATAAATTAAAAACTCTGGCAAAAAATTTAATTCTGAGCTAGTCACAAAATGTACAAAATTGTAACTGTACCTCTCCAGATAACTACTATGAGAGCAGGATTTATTTGATATAGCTGTCAATCACAGAGGCGCAAATGACATGACAGTGGAACCTCAGTTCTTGAGAGACTCGGTTTTCAAACTAAAAAATTTAGTGTAAAATCCCTCGGACGTTTTCGGAGATGGAACACACGACTGGAGCCGAGGCGAACCGAAGACATGCAAACGAAGGCGGAGTGTTTGCCGCTTTGTTCTCTTTAGCTCTTTTACACTTTTATGTGTTATTTAGATACATATTAATCTCATGTATGCATGTAAATGGACATTTATCTGGTGCTTAGTAACGGACTCATCGAGTTTCCATTATTTCTTAAGGCAAATATAGTTTTGGTTTTTGAACACTGGTAATTATCTTTAGTGGATGTGCTAATTCCTTCTACAATAATACAGACTCTACATTGAGAGAGGCAGAAGTTGATCCAGAACTTGAGTACCAGGGGAGGGAGTGGACAAGGCGACCCCCAGGGCATATATGAGAGGCATGAAATATGTAAAAGCTCAGCGTGGGCAGTCGTATTATTCTGTCCACCCACCTGTTTTCCCTTCACAGCCTAGCAGCTTTGTCTACGATAGCTAAGAGGATATTAACAGTAAAAGAACACAAGGAGGAGATCGTATTCACAGATGTTTGCAGCATCATCGTTCATCCGAAGGACAGAAGGGGAAAGTGGTCAAATGTTAGTAATCCGTCTCAGTGAATCGGCAGAGTTGTAATGAGAGGATTAGTGTGCAGCATTACTCGTGCTGCTATGCTAACACAGCTGCAGCTGCCAGCACCTCCTTTTGTCACACTTTTCCTCTCTCTCCCATTAACTTGCGTGCCATCTTGCCTAACTGGCATGCATACTTCTTATTCTTGGCCTCTCACCTCTGTGCTTCACTTTAACTATCTTTCTTTCTCTGGTTCTCTGTATCTCTGCTGTCTGTCTCCGTGCTCCTTCTCTAACCCTGCATCCATTCTGCCTCTCTGTGTTAGTCTCAGAATCCTCTCAACCCTCCATGCATCCAAAGTCCACCAGTGCTTATATGCTGGCCTAGATTCATCTTACATAACGGTAGACACTAGAGCCATGTAATTAGTGAAGATAAATCTATCTGTAGCCTTTTGACTTCATTATTTAGTCACTTGGATTTCAAAATTGGTGGCGCAGTGGCTAGCGCTGTTGCCACACAGCAAGAAGGTACCGGGTTTGAATCCAATCTGTGTGGAGTTTTTAGGTTCTCCCCACGTCACTGTGATTTGCTGGCGATGTGTCTGAAGTGTGCCCCGCCTGTCGCCCATAGCAAGCTGGGCTAAGCACCACCAGACCTGTGACCCACAAAGCAGAAAAGTTGCTCTCGATGGATTGATGGATGTCTTTTTATTCATTTTCTGGCACACACACACACTATTAAATATGGATTCTAAAGTGACTCATTACTTTTATGTTTTGCACGGGTGTTTGCCGTTTGCCTTCCCTCCTTGTGAGAGAGGGTGAGCACATTCTCGCTTCCTGAAAAGATTGTGCTCAGCCTTCCCACATCCTCCACCATCTTTCTTCTCTCTCTGCCTGTCTTCCTCCACTTTCGTTTGTCACCATCCAACCCACATGTTTCTCTCTCATATCCAGTGAATTGTTCCAGGCACTATATAATCCCCTCTCGACGATATCTGTTTGTGATTCTGCATAGCCCAGAGGAATGCGGCTTCTTTGTATTCAGGTGGACAAACAACTTAAATTACTAAACTTTAGATTATCTTCCCTCATTTAGCCTGACATCATGTCCATGTCTGCTCATTGTCTCATTTTATCATGTTCAGCCACCACAATGGTAATGTTTTTATCTGATTGAATAAATATCCTGATTTGACAGTTTCTGTAAGATCACAATCACCTCCATAGTATGCTCAATTTTCCAAAGAAATGTGCCTCCATCGTCCATGCTTGTATCGAGTTGACTACCTGTGAAGAAGGCTGATGGCCTATTTTTAGTGCAGCCACACCTCACCAGAAAGGTTTGAGTGCCAGAATGATCTCAGGCGCTATGTTGGCGGGGGCTTGATGCTCCTGGTAAGGTCTCCCATGGCAAACAGGTCCTGGGTCAGATGAACAGCAGTTCAAAATCCCCGACGAGAAAGGACGACATTGACCCAAATGTCGTAATAAAATAGATGATGTCGCTGCCGTGACTATCTGTTACTCGTAGTTTTTTTGCTTATCCATTTCCCCATTGTGAGAAATCCTTAAACTTCTTAATCCTTTTGGTAATCCTTTTCATGATCACTTTTTAACGGTGAAGTGAAATCTAAGCATAACTCCCTATTGGAGAGGAATAAATGTGTTTCACACATACAATATTTGCACCCATCACCTAAGAGGAAGCAGCAACCATGAGATTAAATTAATCCTAAAATCGCACCGTTTATTCAGCCTTGCTGTCACGGATTCAGACAAAGCCAATGATATTTTGCCCGGTTTTTCAGCAGGTTTCGGTGAAATCCTTTAGCAGCTGCAGCATCCTCAGCATTACCACAGTCAGAAAAAAATGATTTGAATGCTTCCCTAATGTCAGATGTATGAGGCTGTGTCTGCATAGATGAAGAGCAAAGTAAATCTGTGCAAGACACTGACGGATTTAAAACCCCATCCATCCACAAATTCTCTGAAGCATATGGGCCTGGTGACGTCCCACCGTGCTTTTCCACTCTGCCTTGCCAAGCTAATTCAAGAGTAACTCTCCAGCAGTGAATCTATTTGTATGGCAGCAAACAAAAAACACAAAAAAACACACATGAGTGCTTCTTTAAATACGTTTGCACTCATTGGTCAAGCAATGGATGACCTTTTTCATGACTCTCCTTTGCAAATGTAGAAATGTAATTTTGTGGAAGTGACCTTTCCAAGCTTTGAGTCTTGCAGAGTGTTGCAGAAGAACAGCATGCTTGCAGCAGTTGTGTGCAGCGGCACCTGCCCTTGAACCTGAAGCCTTAGTTTCACTCCCAAACCTTCAACCAGCATTAAGAGCATAAAGAAAGAAATAATTCAGTTGATATGAGAGAAAAACTGTCGTGGAAAGCAAGTAATGGCAGCAAAAAACAGAAAGTGAGAAATGGGGGTGGACCTGACTCACAAGCTGCATTTGACGTTTGACCCCTGTGTGCATGATAATGAACACACACCTGCTCATACATGTATGTGTTATATTGGGGCACTGGAGTTTTGCATAAGCCTGTGCATGAATACTGGACCTCTTTGAATCTTACATCTCTCGTCACCATGACTACAGCCTACAGTAGTGTGGAGGCGCGTTCTGTTTCTCCCTCCTGCTTTCCTCTGGCAAGCCGGCGCTACAGTCGTGGGTTAAAGGAAAGTAATGGGTCTTCAGGGTCGGAAACTTTAGATTTGTTCGAAAAGCTCGACTGTGCTTTTGGACTATTGGTGTTTGATGTACCGAAAACAAATAGAAATCTAATGCAGTTTTGCGTTCATTGTCAGCAGTGATAATTGGTGCTCTCTTTTCTCATTTTATCTGCTTTGTATTTTCTCTCGTAGATGCTCCTTATCCAAAGACGCAAAAATGTTTTTTGACAGCGATACTGGAGTCCTGGAAGTCCCGATGGCTATGCAAGTATCAGGACAGGTCTGCATGATATATATATATATATATATCATGTGCTTCCACTTTATTTCTTCTGTAGCTGAACTTGTGCAATTCAGTGCTTGTGTCCTACTTTATAGCCAACAGAATAAGAGATGCTGAAGGTTGTAACCCATTTTATCTCTAACACGCTAAAATTATCCCCCTGCCCCCCAGGGCCCAGTTACTTCATGGGCACTAATAAGCCGAGCATAAAGGTTATTCCATGTTGTTAAATGTCTGCTGAAGTCGAATGAGTATTTTCTCATTCCAAGGACTATCGTCATATGCAATATTATATTTGTTTATTTAACACTCAATATTCAATGCTAATATGCACATATAATATTGTCTTCACATAAGTCACACACTGTCTTCATTTTTGGACATGGGGAAATATATAAAACATGAAACATGGATAGACTGACGGACATGAGATGCAATTAAAGGCTTCATAGCTGCGATCTGACAGTGATCATTTTATGCCATGTTGTTCTGGAAGTACTTGCTTCCAACAGATAATTTGTAATAAAATAGCAGTGATATGGTCTTTATGTTTGCGTGCAAGGGCTAGTCTGATGCACTGAATATTTAGGTTCTCTATTATTCTCTATTGTATAAAACACAAACAGGCCGACATGATACGGTTCTTGTAGTTGACCTATAGGGTATGAATGATTGTGGACATTTTATTTTAGTGCCTTGAAAAGTCACGTGTGAGTCATGGCGATTCCTTTTTCAGAACTTTCCCTTCCTTCAGTTCAGGAGCTAATAGACTAAAGTACAATAATTATCCATAACAACCTCTAAACCTGCCCAAAAACGTGATGCTTGAATCAAATTCAGATTATTTGATTATTCAGAGTCAAACATTGTTCCTCCCAAGAGCTGCACGTCTAAATACTTCAAAATAACTCAACGTGTATTACAGAATAATGTCAACAAAAAGTTTAGAAGCCCTTAAAGGGGAAAATGTATTCAGCTGCAGCAGTCTTTATTGAAAACCACAGAGCAGCTGCTTACACATTCATGTTGCATTGGTGCCAGTTCTCCCTCTCATGAAAATCTAAATCGAGGTTGATTTCTTGCCAAATCATCATCATCATCTTCCTCTCCCTGCACATCCAGCCCAGGACAAGGGGGGGGGGGGGTCAGGATGCTCCTGTGGAGCACCAAAGCTGTTGCCCCGAGCCCCAAGCTCTGGCATTGCACCACACGCACACACACACAGAAATAAAAATAAACAGACACACACTGTTTTGTCACCTCACAGCAGCCAGGGAAGCAATGGTGCCGAGACCAAAAACAAGGTCATGAAAACAACACTCCCAACACTCCGCAGGTTGCCTTCTCTTCATCTGGTATTACACAAACATAAAGACCTTGTTCCTTCATTTTTATTATCACCAATAAATCCCATAAAAAGACCAAAACCACTCACAAGAAGTTTTGTCCTTGTATCCAATGAGTGATGCGGGTGCAGGTTAGACACGCCTAAACAGCTGCTCCATGCTTCTACACAGCGTACACCTGGTGGGGTGTTGATGCTTCCTTAGTAACAAGCACCAAGCATCCTCCACACACACTTAACCAGCTGTTGTGAAACAGGAATAGCATGTGAGCCAGAAGAAGATTGGAAGTTTAATTATTACAAATTAAAAAGTGATGCCAGTGCAGAGCAATATTCAAAAGGACCACTGGCACAAATTCTTATTACACATTGCAATAAAAAATATATATATAACTCTTCATATACTTGTCATTGTGATTTTAGGTAAAGACCACTGATTATGTGGTTCATGCGATTGTGACGTCATCAGAGCTGCAGTTTGACCGGACTGAGGTGGACTTTGGCTTCTGTTCCATCCATCAGTCGATCACGACCAGCGTTCGTCTGTCCAACATGTCCCTGCTGCCACAGGAATTTGGTTTTATGGATGTTCCCAAGGTAAGAAGAGCATTCAGAGTTTTATTATGCGTCTTGTGAATACCTTATCTCATATTAAATATTAAGGTTTTACAGATAAATAGATCCTCAAAGTTGCAACTATAACTGATTATTAGATTACTAACTTCCTGTGTGTCACAGGGGCTGTTTCTATGGTGACCATTTGCAGGAGCTCTAATGCTAAACGATTAGTATGACGATGATTCAGGTTATAAAGTTTATTTATTCGATATATATGATTTTTAAATTATAGTTGTTCTTGAATCTGATTTATTTATGAATAAAATCAAACACAGCATGGGGCACATTGTTTTCAATAATGTCATTGGGAATAACTGTCTCATTGTTTAATTGCTCCATTTAGATGAACGTTGTTTCATCCCACACTACACGGCATTCTCTCTTATGAGATGATCCTGTTATAACCACATAATAAAACACCAATCCCAACACATTCTGGTCCGTCACTGTTATAACAGTTGGGTGACCGGCTGATCCCAGCACTGTGTGGGCGAGATTTAACTGCAAGACGATGCAAATATTGCTCAGTTCTTGTTATGCTGCTGTAGAAGAGAGCCTCTCATTTCCTTCAGTTTTAAACAGTTCTTCAGGCTCTGCTTTCAATGAGAAACATAGAGTTGATCAAATGTTGGCCCAATCCGCCCTGGTTTTCACAGGAAGATATAAAACAAAACAGCATTACTGCATGTATGTAAACTGAAAGACTGTTTCACAAATACTATTAGAAATATTATGTATTATTGATTTTAAAAGTATTATAATCCTACAGTTTGTGTTCTCTTTATAGTTTCTTGATGTCCAGCCTAATGATGGTTTTGGCACTCTGCTTCCACAAGAGACCCTGGAAATTGATCTGATTTTCAGTGCCCATAAGGCCAAAGACTACAATTTCCAACTCCGCTGCAAGTCTGGAATAAACAGGTTAATTGATCTTGTGTAGCGTGTAAATGAGGCATCATGAATTTGTTGAATCATCCCTGCTTTTAATTATTCCTGTTCATTAATACCACATGTATTCTTCTATATCTAAACAGTTCCTTCATTTTTGTCGGCAGATATTTCCTTCTGTCTTGCCGAGCAGTGGGTGTCGATCCTCCTCTAGAACTCTCTCATTCTCTGGTCCAGTTTGGGGGCACGGCGTTGGGTGGCTGCGATACTGCTGTGCTTCACCTGATCAACCACGAAACCAACCAAAATCACTCCAAACAGCCAGCCCCCCCACTGGGCAAAGATGCCACGGCCCCTGTAGCCCCCACACTGTTCTCCTTCACACCACCCAAGGATTCAGATGTCAGCATCACTCCTTCTGCTGGCAGCTTGCTGCCCGGAGAGGTGGAGTTAATGGAAGAGATTTTGTAATTAGTATATAACTTCTAACAGAAATTACTTTCAATCAGAGAGTGTAAACACAGAGTTAAAGTCAGTTTAACTCAGTACAGTCATCGACTGTAGAATTACACATAGCACTTGTCATAGTGAATGACTGTAGTGTAGTGTAATAATGCCCTCTGGTGGACACTAGTTGGAAGTTAGAAATGTGTTTATTTTGCAGTTCCATGCTGCAATATCAAAGAGTGTCAACGTCTGATGTTAAATTCAGCAAAAATAGGCATTTTGAAATTCACTGCAGTTCATGTTTTGGGTTGTTGTTGTGGCAAACTTTATTTCAGACTCCAGAGAAACAATCCAGTTTTTAGACTGCATCAGTCCACATTTTAAGGCATTCTATAAATCTGTATACAATACAAAAAACTAAAACTAAAAAAAGTTCTTGCTGGATCCTTGAAATCTGAGTAATCTGTGGCATCTCTCCTCTGACAGAGATGTCTGGTCCTGGTGACATTCAGACCTCGACTTACAAACCAGGAGATCAAAGAGGAGGCGCTGCGTCTCCTCCATCGTGCCAAGTTGCTCTGCGAGAAGGAGTTGGAGAGAACCAGACACACCAAACAGGAGGTACAGCTAAAAACCATCGACCCAAGTCTGCGCGACTCAGTCTGCGCTACCAAATGGGATTAAATCTGAGCTTTTTTTATCACTTTTTTATAAACAGGAGTTTTCAGAATGAAGAAGCTAAAAACCTCAGCGTGAACGTATCAGTTGTTTTTTGTTTGTGTGTGTGTTGTTAGACTAGCAGTGCTGTCCCAGTGGAAGAGCGTAAAGGAAGGACGGCCTCAGGGATTCCAAAAAATAACAAGACTTCTGACAGCCCTGAGACGGTGCAGCCGCCGGAATCACCAGATCCTGCAGACATGCAGCCCGGGTGGGAGGCTTTCATTTCTATAGGGCTCAAATCTCCCCTTGAGGTCATCACTCTTGTTGCTTCCTATGTAACACAAACACTTTTGCTGTGAAGCAAAAGCTGGAATGCGAGTGAACAAATATTCATGAATATTTTACATCCAAATATCCAAGTATTGTACTGCAGTCATTCTACCTGAGAGGTTGTTTGTGTTTCTAAAACCGATTCTAAATTGAGTTTCAACAAGACAACATTTTACTTGTATATAATATATATTATATATACCGTACTTAGATTATATATTCCCTCTTCCTCCAGGCAAGGATCATTATTACCGCCGCTAAGGAGGTTATGTTTTTAACTGCATTTGTTTGCTTGTTTGTGTGTTAGCAGGATTCAATTTGAATTAAATTGCTAAAGGTAAGTTCTATGATCATTGAATCTAAAAATATAAATAAAATAAAAAATAAGCCTATGGCTTTTGGTGGAAATCTATTAGCATGGGGAATGAGCTCCTTGCCTGAGGTCTGTGCTCTCCGTGTGCTTCTCTAGTTCTCATTTAGGCTTTCGTTGTGAGAGTGTGAAGAGCATTTCCTGGTTTGTGTAACTGGTGAATATTTTTGCCTTGTAGGTCAGAGCGGTATGAACAGGCCAGGAGTTCTCTGCTGTACTCTTTCACTCAACGTTACAGAGAGTTCACCGTTCCCTGCTTTGTGTCTGACGGCGACCCCCCACAGGAAGACGGGCAGCTGCAGCCAGTGTGGAGGTAACACCAAATCAGCTTCCATGCAGCTTTGTAAAAAAAAAAAAAGAACCTATAGGTGTCTTTACCTCTTTTAACATAACTCATTGCATTATTTACTTCAGATTTATAATTAATGAAGAAAATATCATCTTCTTTGAATCAAGTAACCATAACCATTGTGTGTTGCCTCACAGCAAAAAGGTCCCGCATTCAAATCCACCTGCAACTCACCAGTGTGGAGTTCATCTCGTGTCCACATGGGTTTTCTCCTCGAATCTTAATAATCTCTCCAATGTGTGTGTAAAATGTCGTTTGGTTTTCGCTAGAGGGCCCCAGATGCTGGTGAAATATCTCTGGTTTAAAACTAAACTATTCAAAACAAGAGCAGAACGTGAGGTTACTCAATTTCACCTTCTGTTGAGTGATCTGGTGGTAACTGAGGTCTCACAAACATTTCCAGCCAAATACAGTTTTAATATCAGTTTTAATTTATCATTCAGAAGTCAAACGGGGTCCTGCGATGAGCTGGCGCCTTGTCCGGGGTGTACCCCGCCTCTCGCCCTTTGACTGCTGGGATAGGCTCTAGCACGACCCGGTAGCGAATAAAGCGGTTCAGGGGATGAATGAATGAAGTCAGACAGGCCGTAGCCAGCGATCACGATTCGGTGATCGTTTCAACGTCTCCACAGACCCTGGAACACTCTGCACTTGAAGCTGCAGTGTACTGCTGTGCAGCCCCCTCTCGTGGTAACATCCGGCAATGGACACAGTGTCATCGACTTCTGTCTGGTGGCAGTGGGTGAGTCATTCTGAATGTTCCTGGTGTCTGATGGTTCCTTGCATATCTCACATATCAGGTTGGTTGGTTTGTTTATCTGTTTATTTATTTATTTATTAAGAATTGTCATCTGGATCCTATTATGGGAAAGAAGTGATTATAGATTTTTGCATCCAAATTTATGGATAATGTTATCAATACTTCACCATGACATGAAATCTACCAAACTCTGATCTGTAATGCAATTTAATACTGACATTAATCTGTCTTGTTGAAAATTCACAACTGCAACATAAATAATGAAACTCGACATCATGCATTTTATTATTGTCATTACTGTTACCTGTTGCATGATTGCAGTGGGAAAATAAATCATAGTCTGTGAAGCCTCAGTGACTGACAATGGCAATAAAGAGATTCTGATTCCCATCAAACTGTAGTGGAAACCATATTCACCATTAATAAAATATTGTTTCTTTGGAATAGCTGTTAAAATATTGATACCAAAGTCTTTCAAAATTCTCAGAGCCGGTTTTTGTGGTAGAGGAGTCAAATTGTGCTTGCTGAGTGCCGTGTGGTTTTGCTCTGTAATGCGTCACTGATCGAGTTTGTGATCGAGCAGTAACATGGAAACATATATTTGACTGTTTCAAATCAAACATATTTAGTGAAACTCAAGCTTGCATTAAACATCCAGAATGATTCAAACAGATAGGAATCCTGAAGAATGCAAACATAGGCAATGGTGTTTGCCAACTGTAATTCAAAATGAATGCACTGAGACACCAGTTACTTGTTTTTCCATTCTTCAACTGAAGAATCTTTGAGCAAAGAGCAGAGGTCGATGAAGCTTTATTTCCATCAGACGATCTCTGCAGCGGCGTCATCTTCCTCGCTGGAGAACGTGAACGGAACGTCATCAGATGATATTGTGCTGTGACCGTCATCATACAAGTCTCGTGTTTCGAGTTTTAAGACGAGGACCCAAATTCAGACTAAATCCAGAGACAGCAAGAAAGTAGTTCAAAGTTTTAACATAAGCTGCAAACAACCAGGTTCATCGAGAGATGTTTTTGCAAAGCAGGAAAAACACAACCAAACCCAAGAATGTTGACAACCACAGTTTGAAAACAGCAGGCAACAGGACATATCTAAAACAAAATGAATCCTAAAAGTAGAATAAATAACTGGGAAAACGGCAAAACTTGACAAAACGCACCAAAAAAAAAAAGACTTTGAACACATGAAAACCCGGACCAGAGACGATACATCAAACTGAGAAGTCAAAGAGGGAAACACAGACCGGAGGCGGCACATTGAGAAGACAACATGGGACAGGAGCAAATCAACAATGAACTCAATCAACGCTGAGAATCATATGCTCTTGTGTCATCTCTTCTTAGGACAACCGGTGATCAAGAGAATTACAGTTCAGAACATTTCAAAGGAACCTTTGGATGTATCCTTTGTCCAGAAGATACTGGCAAGAAAAAAGCAGCACTATAAACCAGTCGTGTTATAAACAGGGTGGCACAGTGGGTGGCGCTTTTTTGCCTCCCAATAAGACGGTACCGGGTTTGATTCCTTTCTGTGTGGAGTTTTCATGTTCTCCTGTCTGCATGGGTTCTCTCGGGGTTCTCCGGTTTCCTCCCACCTCCAAAAACATGCAGCTGAGGTGAATTGGTTGCACTAAATTGTCCGTAGGTGTGAGAGTGTGTGTGTGTGTGTGCGTGTGTGTGAGTGTATGATTGTCTGTCTGTGTGTGGCCTTGTGATGAGCTGGCGCCTTGTCCAGGGTGTACCCCGCCTCTCGCCCACAGACTGCTGGGATAGGCTGTTCAAGAAAATGAACGTTTTAAACGGGGTCCTGAGACTTAAAGGATAAATGGAGAGATCTCAAAACTTATAACAGATGAATTCACCTTTTAATGAATTTTAATGAAGTTATTGTGTCATAATAAGATGAGAGACATATTTATAGATGATAGGTCCATCACGTTAATGGCGTCTCTTATCGTTAGCGTCTCGTTCAGACACTGAATATGACCGACGTGTGCAGAATGTATTCATGCTAATTGGACCTTGCGACTGCTGTAAAGGCAGATAGTATAAATAAACTCGTATAAATAACAGTGAATTCAGCTTGTTTGCCGCTTTGACTGTTTCCCAGCTGAGCTCGTCAGTTCTGGATACGCTTGGTACTTTTTCCCTTCTGAATGCTCTCAGGTGTTTAAAACCTGGAGGAAAGCACACTCTGGTCCTGGCATTCTGTCCTTCCCTCGAGAAAAAAGTGAGTCACCTGCGTAGTTCACAATCAACCACTGGTGAAATGGCCCGTAACACTCAGATTGAAGTTGAATTATGCAAAAATATTGTTTTAACCCTGGAGAACCCAGGAACCCTTTTCATACTCATTGGGTCCGTGGGTACTCCAGGGTTATATGCTCACTTTGTTCCATCAGAATTATCCTTTCAAATAAGTTTAATACCATCGTCAAGACTTATGCAGTGCCCCCCCCCCCCCTGTCCTCTAGTACTGTGAGACCCTGGAGGTGCGGAGTCAGCGGATGACCCTGGAGGTGACCCTGCTTGGGGAGGGCAGGGTCCCTGCTGCTACCGTAACCCCCACTGGAGGTGTCCTTGATTTTGGCTATGTTTTGGAGAAGGAAAGCGCCTCACTGGTCCTTCAGGTCGGTCGACAGTGATGATTAAAACAGCGACAATGAGAAGCTTTAGAATGAGATCTTGTTTGTGGTGAACACATGTTCTGTATTCCACATTTAAAAAGCAGACTGGAAATGTGGGTTGTCTGTTGCACTGATTACATTGATGCTTGGAGGAGAGCGCAGCTTTGGATCTGACATTAAACCTGTTTTGCTGATAGTTAAAGAACAGCTCAGCGATGGCGGTGACTTTCAGGGTGGAGCTGGAAAGCCTCTCTCCTTCCAGGCCTCAGGGTGGCGCTGATGAGGTGGCCCTCCTGCTGGGAGGATACAAAGACTCCAAGCGTCATCCTGTTGTTGGTAAGATGCCACAAAGATTGCTTACCAAGGAAGCTGAAAATCTAACAACTGGAGCGCTATCAGAAATAAATGTGTAGAAAAACAAATGATGCAAATGTGTCCAGGACGTGAGGGCTCGGTGAGAGGCGTGATGGGTGTCTGAATCACTGGATCATTGGCTCAGGGCCTTGGTTTTCAATGATAGTGTTTAAAGCTTACACAATACACAAGTTCACATTTACATAATTATCGACGGACACACGTCTTAATTATGGCCGGACAAATACGCCAGCTGATACCGTCAGATGTGCTCATTTTACCTGCATTATGTGTTTTAATCTGCTGTATATTGCCTTCAGGATATATTTTATTATATTTACTAATATATAATATCAGAGTCAAAGTCAAGCTAGGTGGCCATTCTCAGTAAAGTGAATGCACCCTGTGCTTCCCAACCTCTGCAGGAACCCAAAACTACAGTGGGCTGAGTGTGTTCAGTGCACTGCCAGCAGAGGGCAGTATTGATCCAGGACAGAGCCAGGACATCACCGCCACTTTTCAGCCTGACCACCCCTCTGTCAACTACTTTGACAGACTAACCATAGAGCTCACAAATAAGGTGATCAGAGCAGCAACACAAAAGTCACACGGCCACTCAGCTCAACCTTCAGACTCAAAGGAGCCGGCAAAAATAGCTCCTGCATGAAACTCCTAATAACAAGGGCTGTGGGTCGTCCGTTTAGTAGTGACTGCTTTCACCCATCCAAAATGCTGGCCTTTTTTTATCTAAATGTACGTCATAAATCCACTCTGGTCTGTATGATATTTCAACCTTAAACCTGTGCATGTCTGTGTGTCGCAGAGTAAAGTGTGTGTGAAGGATCTGAAGGGCGCAGCCTCTTCCCATAACATGTATCTGTGTGGAGGAGACCGGCTGGGTGTGCCCATTGAGTCCCTCCTCCCTCCGCTGATAACCAATCAGACACAGCTGTCAGGTATCAAAAGCCTCCTCTGTCTTCATCTCCTCATCAGGGCGTGGCGATGTTTGCCATGTTCGTCTCACGCAGATCAGCAATGCACTGGTAGCCACAGAAATGAGTCAAGTCAGGCTTATTATCCAAGATACAAGAGGGCATACGCTCTGACTCAATTACTGAGACTCAACTAATAATCCACACATTACATAGTTAACTGTAATGACTCGGAACTTCTCGTCCATATTCACATTTAGATTCCAGTGTGTAAAAATAAGGACACTTTCTGAACAAGACTGCTGCGAAATCAAATCTATGAGGTGTCGGAGAATTAAAAGTAGCACCAGTTGGATCAGAGCCTGAGCTTAAAGGAACAGGACTGTTCACTCAAATGGGGAAGCCTCCCATTAACTTCCAGTGAAGCTCGAGTTTCTATTTAGTCTTCAGGAAAGAGGTTAATGAACCATACAGGTGTAATTAACTATAAATCTGGTCTTTGAATGCATGCTACAGCGTTCCTCTACTTTACCTTCCTTGTTTCAGCCACTGACTTCCTTCATTTCCATAGCAAATAAATGGAACAGACTGCTGAAGCGCTGTTTTGTTTGTCACTGTTTGGTCACAGCTATTTGTGTGCAGCACGGATTTACATCCACGTGGGCCAAATGTGTCAGATCTATGTGGAGCCCTTCGATTTACCCTTTTTGTTCAAATGAATCTTCATTGTCTCCAATACAAACAAATTGTACCCATCTGAAACCAGTCGGATTGAGTCCAGATTTAAAAGAAATCTGAAGCAAATTAATGGATGAATTGTACATTTGGACAAATGAAGGTGCTATGTGGGGAAATAAGGACATAGATTGTTATAGTTAATCCATTATGGGGACAAGATGTCTGTAAACTTTTTTTTTTATAAAAACTACTGAATGTGAAACTTATAACACTTGAGAAACTTCAGTCTGGACCGAATGACCGGCTGATGAATCAACCGTTCCTCCCCAGAGCCGTTAACATTGTTAATTTAGGCATAATAAATCCACGTGGGCTACAAATGAACAGTGTGGGGTCGTTATCATGAGTGCAGCGAACAACAGGAAGTGTTTGGCATGTCATGCAACCTGTGACGATGCTGCTGTGGGCCTCTCTCTCAGCAGACTCACGGATGACGGACAAGCCCAGCATTCCTGTACTGGTGACCTTGAGGGCCGTCAGGAGGGGAGGCACCATCGGACCTGCAGTGAGGGAGCTGCAGGTGGGCTGCATCCGCTCCACCCAGTCCAGCAAGAAGGTACCGTGAGAAGACAGAGAATACAATAAGACACTGGAGTTAATGATGTCATCACCAGCATCAGCATCATTATTACCCTCGCCGAAGGGGAGGTGAGGGTATTGCAATTGGGTTTGTTTGTCTGTTTGTCTGTTTGCTGGTCTGTCCGCGCGCATAACTCAAAAACTAGTAACCCAATCGACTTGGAATTTTTACACAAGCAAGGTTCTGTCAGTGGCTCGGTGCTCCCCGAGAATGGCGTTGATCCGGATCTAGATCCAGATTCTATAATTATTTTTACATCTAGAATTGTGCCTGTGCTGTAACATGGGAGTGTCACTTTAAGAGGGAGGGACACGAATGGCATGACGGGAAAAAGAGTCCAGAAGGAGTCTTGTAGTACGTTCCGGAGCAGCAAGCTAGAGCAGGTTTGGCCCCTCTGATCCGGAAGCCCTGTTTACTGTCTCACAAGATCCAATAGTCTTTTGGAGGCGAGGGTCTGCAATCGCTGATTGTCTTTCTAGTTGTCCTGCGTTTTGTAGCTCACTCATACAGCACTCTGTAGGGGATTTAAACCACTGTGTTTTAACTATATCTAGCAAAATCTAAACATTAAAGATGATTTAAAATGTTGTTGCATCAGTTTTTATTGTTTGAAAACGCTGCTCTGGCTCAGTTCCTTTACTCCGACCCATGTTTCAAGGTGAGCGCTGATGCATTCTGTCTTGTCCTGCTGTTTTTCAGAGTGGGGGTGAGTTTGTCTGCGACAATGTGGCGTCTCTGCAGCTGAAGGGCTTCAGTGTGGAGCCCAGCAAAGGCACCGTGGAAGCAAACCAAAGACGCACCATCACCATCACCTGGACGCCCCCGACCCGGTACAAGGTACAAGGTTTAGCCTTTAATCTGGCGATTGCTTTCATGAGCAATTGTTACCCTCGCCGAAGGGGAGGCCAGGGTATTGCAATTGGGTCCGTCTGTTTGTTACCCTCACCGAAGGGGGGGCGAGGGTATTGCAATTGGGTCCGTCTGTTTGTTACCCTCGCCGAAAGGGGGGCGAGGGTATTGCAATTGGGTTCGTTTGTTGTTATATAAGATGAGGAGTCTTTAATTATTTTTCTTATAAACTTTTATTTATCAGTTATAAAAATACAGTTGCATAAGTTATGTTTTAAACTCTGATTTTGTTCCTTAATTTCTGTCGAATCTGCTGGATGTACTGTACAGCAGGGATGTCAAAGTCAAATGGACGGAGGGCCAAATAAAAAAAATATTTTTAAACAGCGTGTCCTGGGTCTTCCCCGTGGTCTCCTACCGGTGGGACGTGCCCTGAACACCTCACCAGGGAGACGTACAGGAGGCATCCTAAATAGGTGCCCGAGCGTCCTCATCTGGCTCCTCTCAACGCGCAGGAGCAGCGGCTCTACTCCGAGCTCCTCCCGATGACTGAGCTTCTCACCCTGTCTCTAAGGGAGAGCCCAGCCACCCTACGGAGGAAGCTCATTTCAGCCGCTGTCCTGATAATGACGGGGGACCATTGTTTTTCTGGAGGAATTCAACGCTCATGTGGGCAGTGGACAGGGAGACTAGGACGGGACGGAGGTGATTGGAATAAACGGCCTCCCCGATCCCGAGATTATTCTGGTCAGGGACAACTACTTACCACACAAAAATCTCCTGTACCACTTCTTCCTTGCCTTCTTTGCATGCAGCTGTTCCTGGAGGTCCTCTACAGTACATCTAGCAGATTCGACAGAAATTAAGGAGCAAAATCAGAGTTTAAAACATAACTTATGCAACTGTATTTTTATAACTGATAAATAAAAGTTTATAAGAAAAATAATTAAAGACCTTCATCTTATATAATGTGGACAATCATGAACCATCTTTTAATCACATCACACTCATCATCAAAAAGGGTAGAATATGTCCTCTTTAAAGATAATAAATACCGGTACCAAAGATGCTCATTGGGAACGCAGCGCTGTACAACATAGACTAGAATATGTCGATATTATTATATAAAGAATACAAATAGAATGGATGAATCGAGTGATCTGAACTAGCCAGCAAAAAATGACATTTTAACAGCCAACGGCAAACAGACATAAACCTGATCACCTCCAGAGATATTTGATATTTTATTTCTAGTTGCTATTTATTTGTGACCGTTATGACTCCATGTATCCCAGAACAAAGCTTTTTACAACAATAACGACTGTCTTTAACCACTATTTAACCATCTATTGTGAAACCACTAGTATCCGGTTTTTACTCAATAATTAGATGAGACGATCCCTCATGTCTCTGCAGCAATTTTCTCCGACATGTTTTCAGATAGACCAGAGCAATGCTGTTAGATTATTTCAAAAGCTGGCAACTCATTTTCTTTGCACTAACTAGTAATCAAAGACTCAAATAATACTGTACAGGTATACGTTTTGCTGTAAAAGCTGTGGTGTGCGTGTGTGTGTTTCAGTATTTGGAGGGGGTGGAGACATGTTTTTCTGTTACCTTGAAGGGGGAGGAGACAGACGTTTACAGCGTCAACCTGATGGCGTTGGTCATAGAATGACCTCTGCAGCACCTGGAGGTCAGCCAGAGGGACACATTCACACAAGCCGTCTCTCACACACACACACAACAGTACAGGTGAATTGTGCGTTTACGGTTCAAACCTGAATATTAAATGTTAGTTTCAATAAAGCATTGTTGTTTAAGGATCTGAGTTTTGTGTGGGTTTCCTTCCTACTGTTTATTTAATGGTCTTAAACTCAACAGGACTCAAATGAAACTCTGATTCACTTGTTTTTTTTATTCAATTAGCATTTTTACCCTCTTTGAAGAGCCTCAGCAACTCAGACACGAATAAACTCTTCCTCATATCTTTGCAATTTCACGTCTATTAGTCCATGAAGTACCCTTCATAAAGTCCTGTGTGGAACTGCTCGGTAATCCAACAGGTCTTTTTCAAGCTTTCCACAACTGCCACAGTCTTTTGTTGAGCCGGTCCCAGGTTGTTTGAAATGTGCTGCTATTTTCAAATTCAGAATCCGCACTTTAGTAGTAAAACTTGAAATATTTTATATTTGAAGTTTTTTTCCATTTGACTATACATCCGAAAATAACTCCATAACGGTTTTTAAAAAGTGTCCGTAGGTTTAAGCTGTGAGTCATAATTATGAGCCCACGCATTAGAACAAGATTTTACATTCACTTTGTCTCAGCCCTCGTAACAAATGTCAAATGTCTCACCATAGAATGCAATCAAAATATTTTGGGCTCAAAATCTCATCGTGTGCATAATAAAAAGAAATGTGGTCATGAAACGGATTAGATAAAACTGCTGATGCTTCAGCAGAGAAGTTCACTTGTTTCAGCTAAAATCATACGAGTCAGATGTAAACTGAGAAATAAAAAGTGAAATAAATGCAGAAAGGCGGTAAAAAAACATACACACTGTACACAACCTGTCAGAACGACAGGATGAATGACTGCGCCCGTACCTGGAAGGCACACTTGTAGAGTACTAAAGTGAAAACTCCACACACTTTCAGGATACATGATAACATCATCAGAAGCATATGATGTTATGAATGTGTGTTAATCCTTTAAGTTAAGGCATCTTTAAACACTGAACACCTGCCGCTGTGTGAAGCGCAGTGATTCTCCCTCCTGCAGCAGCTAATGCCACCGCTAGGGGTTGTATCCAGTGCAGCTGTGTTGTACAACAAGGGTGTGTGAGTACATACTGGAAGCTAACTGGTACTGTACGGACATAGAGGAAAAACTTCACACTCAGCCCAACCATTGTTCAGTCTCTGAAATTTTAATATTAATATTAAAAGTAAATATACATTCATTTGATGTAGTATTCTGGTATATTAGTATGTATATCGAATAACTAATCAGGACCAAATATATGAACAATCTTTCCTCAAATAAAACACACTTTTCCCATCAAGATCCATCCAGTACTTCCATTCCATAATCCTGCTAAAGACAAACAATCACCATGAAAAACATAACCTCCTTGGAGGAGGCAATTATTCAACTCCTCAATGACAGTCATCTGTAACTGTTAGCAGAGAGCCTTTCTTTAGCTGCAACGACCTGCTGCCAAACCCCAGCAAAGCAGTACTAACTTTAAAAACTTAAACTTACTACCAGTTATACCAATCTAATCAAACGTCTTGTTTGATTTAGCTATTACAAACAGCATGGTTGATAGTACTCCTTTTCTGATAACATATAAAGGGTTAATAATTTTGTTAATAATCTTTCTTACAATCGTAAAAAAACAGCTGTTTACTGCTGCAATCCAAAAATAGCCAGTGTCACACACAGAAAATCAGGAATCTTACACAATATATATGACCATGTATTTTTTAAAATAGGCTCAAATGAATACCAAAATGAACAGACTGATCAAATTAATTCAACTTCATAATAGCATAATACATACAAGAAAAAATGCACAGAAGTTGATTATAATTAAATGATTTCAGTAGATTTTAAAATGTTACCCATGAATTTTAATTTCAAATGATGAGAGAGGTAGTGAGGAAGAATGTAGAGTAAGTGACAGTGCCCATTAAAAAACCACTGAGGGGCGCTACAAACACTCACTAAGCCTTCTTGTCATTCATTTAGTGTCTCTGATATCTGATCATTAAGTAAACTTGAAATACATTTAATCTTGTCTGATATTACAGAGATTAATTTCAGTCTGTCCACTAAAACTGTACTCTGCTGTTGCACTTCCAATCAGCAGCCACGAGGGGGCTCCGTTGTCAGCCCTGGCCCTAATTCATTTCCTCCCTGTAGAACCAAACCATTCCTAGAATATTTGTATCCGTAAAATAACAATAATCTGCCAATATCTTTTTTTGTTTTTGACAATATATTTGTATCACTGCCATTTTTTGGTCTTAAAAATGCAACATCAAGTATTTTCTATAGATGTCTTATCATCGTCAAACTTAATTCTCGAATTAATCAAATCCAAATCTAAATGTAATTGTTTTATAAAATGTAAAAAGATACTCTGAATCAACGCGGACGTTGGTATTCGTGAATACATTTTCATTCGTATCATGTGATGCCGCCACACACATTTGCACGCCGGGCTTGCATGAGGAGCATCTTCAGCATTGGTTGAATGTTTCAGACCCGAATGATTTCATGTTAGAATAGTCCACAACAGCAGCACCGGGGAAGAGTGAATCATCTAGAATCTAGATTATTTAGGAGATTACTCTGCCATATTCAGTAGCTAAAGTCCCATAAAAAAATGAGCCTGATAGACTCCTAATGGCGTCCAACTTGGAGTGAGCTAAGCTCTGTGCGTATGAGCAGCAGATGTCAGTGATGACAGTGCCGACCAATAGGATCTGAGTCCTCTCAGAGATGCATGCTGTAAGCATTTATCAGAGATTGTAGGAGATTATGCCAAATCAGATTACAGTACCCCAACCTGCCTATAAAAAGCAAGGTCATTATGAGCTTAGCCTTGTGTAATGCCACTGGTTTTATGAAATATGTGAGATAATATTCGGCAATATTTATTTTGCCTCTTTTCTAATCTGATTTCTCTTCTGATCCGTCGCTAATGCTGTGAAATAGTGCTACTTACGGCCCTGCTCTGCTGATGGGAGGCGAATGCGCATTGTCTCTGCCCATCTGTCTGTGAAAACGACCGATTGTGAAAGTTACACGTATAAAAAATACTGAAGGAAAATGCTGCACATCCATGGAAGCCATACATGTGTGAAATATTCCATTTTGGCGTATTTATGACCTTAAAACATAAAGAAGGCTGCTCTGCCGTATAGTTGCTGCTTATGAAAATGAAAAACTCCTATTTCTTATAGGAGAAAAAATGATTTTTTTGATATTTCTCCTCACTTTAATGGCTTTAATGGTTTATAATGATCACAATCTGTCATAGTTTGATAACTTATTTCATGATCACAATGAAACCAATCTTACGCAGAAAATGTATGGGGACGTAGGCTTGATGCAGACAGCAAGATTTCTCCCCCGGGTGGCCCAAAGCTCTGCTAAAAGAAACCTCTTAACGCTTATATGTCGACAAGCAGGGGCGTATCCACGGGCAACTAAATCTCAACAGTGTTAACCTGGGCAGACGAGTCCCAGTGGAAGCACACACTCAGAGACCTGTTTGATTTACAAGCACACACACACACACACACACACACACACACGCAGTGTTCCTCAATCAACTGCCTGTATTGCAGCATGTTGCACTTACAAACAGGGGATAAAGGGAAATCTTAGCTGGGGGTCTCGTCTCTTTCATCAATAATACTTTTCTTATTGTACATCAAAGAATATAAATGAATGATTTTGCATTCATTCATGTGAACACACAACCTTCCACACAGTCCCACACACTCTACCCTCGGTAAGATGTATATTGTAAGTGCATTAATATGTGGTGACAGAAGTGAACATCAAACAGCAGAAGATTGTTCAGTTTCCTCTAATAGTTCTGGATAAAACATAAAAAAAAATCTGGAGGAAACCACAATAACAGACATCTTACATTTGTGTCTCCGTGTAATTGTTGTTTTTGTTATCCCTTTTTCATCATCACATAAAAAAAAGACTGTGTATGTGAAACTATATCCCAATTTCAAGTTCCGTGTGATGCATGTCGACTCTTACGCATTTTGCATCTACTTTAAGCCGAGTCGAATAGCGTTGACTGTCAATGTCAAAATGTTCAAGCAAAACAGATCTGACACAAACAGCACGTCCCTGAATGCAAGGCTGCAATATTCAGAGCAGCCTACTCTCTCAGGAGCGTTCCTCATCAAACCATGGATGAGGACGCTTTCGTCCTTCCCCACCGGGCCAAGCCCACATACACTTTGTTGTCCCGGGGGACGGCAGAGTGTTCCATGTCTCCGAGATACGCCTTATCCCACTAGCATTAACCCCTCCTCTGAGCACTCTACCTTGACGACTGGTGATAATTACCAAGTCGTCTATGTGCTGAAGTGCGAGTCTACCCACAAACACGGGGCACCAGGGAGAAATCCCCGGTAGATTCTTAGCTCAGAAACAAACCACAGGGCACAATTAATACCCAGAGAATAATACCTGATAACAAAAACTATTGCTGCCTTATATTGTCCATGATTCTGGGAACAATGGAAGACTCTGATAACTGATATTAAACTGATATTAAAAAAGGAAGAAAGCTTTTATTATTGTCATTGGCAATGAATGATGGACACTACAAACTCAAAATTACATGTACACCCTAGTACAACAATCTCACACACACACAGTATATGTAGGGGCCCAGTACCACAAGGAGAGGGCATCGGGTGAAGGCGCCGCCATGATCGGTGCACCCGGAGCAGTGCCCTGCTCAAGGGCGCCTCGGCAGTGCTCTGGAGGAAGACTGGCACCTCTCCAGCCACCAGCGAACACTCATCAGGGTTCCCAACCCACTGAGCCACGTCTCCAAAAATCTTTGGAGAATGTGGGCATCGATCCCACCACCTCTCACACGCAAAGGAAGTGCTCTACCACTTGTCTTTATAGTGCAAAAAATTATAAATACAGTGTAGAAATATAAACATAAGATATAGCTGTAAAGTTTCAACAAACTACCAGTTAAGGTAAAAAAAATATTAGTACTTTAATAGTGTTTAAACTAGTCACATCAAAATAATATCTTTTTAAGACAAAATAAGGCACACGTTAAACACGTATTGAATACATTTGCAAGTTGCGCTAACTCCATGCATCCCTGCAGGAGAGTGTATTCATCGCTGTATTCAAATGTGTAGCACTGTCTTGTTTGGTTTGCAAATAAGACAGTAGTATTGGCGAGAAGTAGCTTTTCCTGTTGTACCGCCATGGAATTCATTTTCCAGGAGTCTTCCACAGAATCAATGTGAAGGCACACAGAAAAAAAACCCATATATTTAAATAAGATAACCAGTTTTTGTTATGGTTAGACACAAGTATTGTGGGCTTTTGATTTTAAAAAATTAATAATCAATTAATATCTGTAGGTAAATTGCGGTGAGCGTATTTCTCATCAACGTGGCTGTGCTTGAAGGTTGTTAAATCTTTATTGGCGGATGATCACATCTGATTTAAATTCATCATATGCACAAATCAACAGAATTAAAATGTATTTATTTGTGAGATTAAAAACTCTTTAAATGGAAGTATTTCCTGATCTGTCGGCGGACGTTCTGACGCTGCCATACGTGGGGTTTCCCAGACCTGAGTGCAGGGTTACCGCGCCCATCTCTGCTGTTTGATGGCCGGAGGAAGAAGCGACTGAGGTCCTGGCGTGAAGGAAGAAAAAAGAAGGACGACGACGCTGGGAAAGACGAGAAAGGAGGTGTTTTTGTGGATTAGGTGGACATTGCGTTGAGAAGGAAGGACGCCGAGACGGGACTTTGACGCTTCTGTTTGGGTGAACAGCGCCTTGTCTGCGCCGGTGTGTCACCCCCCCCTCCTCGGCGGCTCAAAAACTGGGTTCGGGGAGTGCCGCTCCTCGGTAGCTAAACGAGCTAAATCTGAGCTCCTGGACGGTGAGAGGAGAGACGAGATTTCGCTGTTTCCAGCCAATGTGATATAAACAACGGGCACCCTCGATTGAACGCAGGTAAGTGTATTTATTTGCTGCCCGAAATGTTACTACAGGAGATTAACTGCGCTTGGCCAGTCTGTCGGGCAGGAAATATAAACGAAGGGTTAACATGGGCTGAGTGGCTCCCCCGTTAGCTAGCCCGCTGTTAGCTTCCAGTGGAATGGCTGGGTGGGGGTCCCCGTTAGCTAGCCCGCTGTTAGCTTCCAGCGGAATGGCTGGGTGGGGGTCCCCGTTAGCTAGCCCGCTTTAGCTTCCAGTGGAATGACTGGGTGGGGGTCCCCGTTAGCTAGCCCGCTTTAGCTTCCAGTGGAATGACTGGGTGGGGGTCCCCGTTAGCTAGCCCCCTGTTAGCTTCCAGCGGAATGGCTGGGTGGGGGTCCCCGTTAGCTAGCCCGCTGTTAGCTTCCAGCGGAATGGCTGGGTGGGGGTCCCCGTTAGCTAGCCCGCGGGTAGCTTCCAGTGGGATGGCTGGGTGGGGGTCCCCGTTAGCTAGCCCCCTGTTAGCTTCCAGCGGAATGGCTGGGTGGGGGTCCCCGTTAGCTAGCCCGCTGTTAGCTTCCAGCGGAATGGCTGGGTGGGGGTCACAGTTGGAGACCCCTGCGCTGCAGGTGACAAATGGTCGTAACGTCCAGTGAGCTTCTTATATCTGATGAAGCTGCTATAGCGGCACTAGCCAGATCCCTTCTGCAGCCTTTGAGTCCTCCTTTAAATAAGTTGTTGAGTTTATTCTGTCAGCTATACTTTATTTACCATTTTACAGAAGCAAAGTACTTGACGTGCCGCTGCTCGGAGCTTCAAACGAGCATTGAGAGCGGTGTGTTGGTCCGTTACCTAAAGCTAAATGTTCGCACGTATGTCATCGTTACTGTACCGACAAACTCCTTTCGACCATTAAAGATGATTACTATAAACTCGCAGGTTATTACTCTTGCACAATTCCAATAAACACGAACACTTTGGCTCAACTTCCACTCGTGTTTAAAATGTGTAATTGCTAACGGAGTCAAAAAAAAAAAAAAATGGCTCCTGCACCGATGGACAGACTCCCCGCCACCCCCGCTATGTCGTAGCCAGCCCGTACAAGTGAGCCAGCAGTGGCCGGAGCCTTGGTTGACGGCCTGGCCTGGTTGATCTGGGTGTGTAGAACTCCACCGTGGCAGCAAGAACGATGTCCCCGAATATAAGCGGCGGGTATTACCCGTGAAGGGTCTATCGCCCTCGCTGGACTGCGGATTGTGTTCTTTGCTACGGGGACGTGGTTCTCGATGTTGGGGCTCGTTGATATGCAGAGAATCGAAACCGTGGTAGATGCAGGCTAATCGTTGAAATGACCACGCTGAGTCCTTCAACCGGGGCTCCATGGACTCTCATGATGCTGAAAATGAAACTAATTTGTGATCGTAATAGTTTGTAACATGCATAATGCCGGTAGAAGTCTGCAGCTGTGGCGACACGGACCTGAGATCGCTCAGCGTCGCTGCGGACGCCATAGCTGCACGAGCGGTATGACGTCGAGGCGAAGACGTTGTTCACACAAGCGTTGGGACGACTTTAAACCGGATTGGGACGACTTTAAACCGCATTGGTTAATTGGATTTGATCAATCTGTTTATCTCGATGCCTGCTCGCTGGCAGCGCGAGTTGTTAGCTGCTACATTGACTTTGCCTCATCGGGCCGCTTCACTTCTCTGCATTTGAAGCCCGATCCCGAAACGACCCCGATAAAGTGTAAAATAATGGTTAGCACGCCAGAATAGACGCAGATTCGATGGTGTATTTAGTCGCAAATGTTTGCAGAGGTGGTTTAGCGACGAGTCAGTGGCGGCAAGCTACAGGCTAACCACAGGCTAACCACTTTGACCAAGTTGCTGCCATGTACATTATGTTACATTTAGAATAGTCCGTCATGAATACAACAGGTTTCTCATGGCTTAAGTAAACGTTCTACATTTTTTTTTAAGTGTTATTTGTGTTAACTGGTTCCCGAAATGAATTCATTTTCCCCGTTTGCGCTCCCTCCGCCTCCTCGAATGAATGGGCTCCTGTATCAGGGCCCGAAGCAGCTGCAATGAACAAGATGGCGTTCGAAGCCTTTCTCATCGCCGCTGTTTCCTGGACTGAGGCAGCTGCCGAACGTCCAGTGGCTCCAGGGCTGGCGGGCTATATTTCTTTGATTTCCCCATCGTAAAATTATAGACAATGTATTTGTATTAAAACGGTTTAAAGCTGACGTGTTTCCTGCTCAAGTTAATCCAATATGCAGCCCTCGTATACCGGACAGCGTGGTTGAGAAGGGGTTTGTGAACCTGAATACAGGGTACACGACAACTACAATTAGTATTTGTGATTTTATGGGGATTTTTAATGTTTTATATGAAACTCACCATCTGATTTGAAGCAGGGAGATTCTACATATTTGTCTCAAAGCTGTCTGGAGTTGCAAGTTACAGGTAATTGAGGGGGGGGGGGGGCAGCAAATGTCTGTCTATAAAAAAAACTGAAAGGGCAGTGGTTTGTGTTCTCCACATTTCTGAAGTCTAAGTCTTGCTATTATTTAGGATAATATTTATGTTGGTTAAATGGTCTACAAAATGAAAAAATTACAATTTGTAACACTGGCAAGAGCACGTCAAGGCTTTTCATTCATTACAAGGGGATGGCATATTTCCCAAAAAGATGATCTTGATATTAATGCATTGCTCAAACTGATGTGGGATAAATCTGCCTCAAAAGCTTATTGGCTGTTAGTTTGGCTTTTAAAGAAATTATTTTCAACCGATAGGTATGTTTTTCTTTTTAATCTGCATGTGGATAATGTGAATAGGATTATATTGTTAGTCTTGGATAATACCAAAAAGTGAAATTCAATCTTTAGTCAGTCTAGGGTATGGGAAGGGAGCCAATGTTAACTGTGTCCCGTGTTAATTCCTAGAACTCAGCCACAGCCCAAACACAAATGTATTGCCCATTTATTGAAGCTTAAAAGTTAACATTGTCTTCTGTATTTTCTCAAGCAAAAATTATCTCTTTGCTCTTGACCTGCCTGTGGCCCATAAGATTTTGAAGTCCACTTTCTACTCGGACGGTACAGGAATTAATTAAAAGAATAGTCCAAAGTTTGTAAACATTTGTTCATTAGAGTTATAGTTACGTATAGTTTTGGGGAGAACTGGTCAGTCGGCTCATTTCACTCATTGTCCAGCAGCCTCTCCGGCTCCTCATACAGTCACGATTTGCATCCATGTTTCCTTTGCCAGAAGGAGGCAACTGTTGCTACTTTAGTATTGCACTCAGGTCACTGTATTTTTGTGCTGCATTTAACAATGAGTTGATCGGCCCTGAACTCTTCATTCTCAGGGCTGTAATTTATCCTTGCATTTTTTTGAGAGTTGAGAATAGTAGCTTTGGATAGTAAAAAGCATCTGTTAAACTGACAAGGTCGCTGTCACTGAAATCAATAGTTGGACAGAGTGCTAATTCAACCTCCCCCCCCCCCCCCCCCATACCAAAAATGTCAACATATAAAGTGAATGTGCTCGTTGGCGAGAATAGCACAGTGAATGACGTTGCATGGTGCTTTTAACTAGAGCCCTGCAGCAATCCCTTCTGTCTTCTTTTCCTGCATCATCAGCCCTCTTGTTCCTTCCTCTTTTTTGGCCTGCTTGTGTTTCAGCTATATTTACTATGCATCACTTCCCAGCAGCACTTACCCACCAATCAGAAAAAAAGAGACTTGTACGCTTAGAATCTAGCTTTGTTTATGTAATCCAAATATTAAAGATAGAAAAATAAAGCTGACACAAGTGAATTGTTCTAATCAGGAATATCCAGTTCCTGTTACATCAGATTGTGCATTTATTTTTAGTGCGTGCAAGTTTCAATTATGATCAATGCACTTTTCAAGCCACAGCTGCCCCAGTACTTTTGTGAGTTATGATTTTGCCAGTTTAGTAGTTACATATTTGGATGTCGTGTTTAACTCGAGAGGTTGAGTGAATTATGAAGTTAACCTAAGTCAATGTGAGAGTGGCGAGAGGGCTTGAAGAATGCTTTTAAATATTCTTTAATAACTTTGGCCTTCCCAAAGTACATTTAGGCCTCCTCTGCTCAGTGTAAAATGCTGGGATCTTGCTAATCCTTGCTCCCCTTCACAAAGGGGTTAATTAGCAGCTCCCCTCCCGATTGTCCTCTGCTTGTTCATTCTCATTAGTTTAATCTCACTCTATCCTCCAGCTTGCCTCTATCCTCTGGTGCACCAGAACATGTCAATGTCTGCCGCATCCTGTCATCATGGTGGAGCTTTTTTGTCTACTGTAATTCAGTCTTTTAATTGTTTTCCAAATGTAATTGACTAAACATTTCATTTGTCTGGTTGCCTGTTAGTTTTTATCATTCATATAACTTCCAAGGTTTAACTTCAATAGATTTTAAATTTAACTAGAAAAGCACTCAGCAAGCTCAAACCTCTGCCAAGCAGCTCATTTCCCTTGTAATTAGATTTACACAATCGATATTGTGATTCAGATAATCATCAAAAGGTTATAAATTGTTCTTGGTATCTTTACACACCAACCATAAAAAGCTAAATTGAATTGGAGTTGATGTGTATTTTTACCTGACTTCTTAATCTGTAACTGGGGGTTTCAATTTAAAAATGTAATATGTTTTCCTGACCTCATTCTGGATCAGATCCGAAGACATTTCGCATGAAGTGCCTATCAGACCCCTTTTTGACTGATTTTTGGTGAGTGACTTTGATTCATAGTTGACAAGATAAATAAATCCGTTTAAATTTATCTGTTATATATAAATGGGAAAATCTGGATTTTTTTTCTCCTTCAGGCAGGTATACAGATCAGTCTCAAAATGTTTTTGCAATGTTAGACAAAGACCCATTGTCAGATTTTTTCAATCAAGATCCATCCAGCAGTTTATCTGTAATCCTGCTAACAGACGTCTGTTTGTCTCCTAGCAGGATTACCTGCTTGGTAGAGCAAACAAATCCGTTCACATGCTCAATGCAAAATTGACTGAGCTATAGAAATCTATCTCTAATATAAAATGCACAGTAGGCTGAAAAAAAGTGTACCCCGATTTAAAAAATAATAATAAAAAAAAACAAAAAAAAAAAACGTCTTGATAATATCTGCAATCTGATCCAGATAAAATTCAGTGGTCAGATAGAGATTGTGTCAAATTCCATAAACGTCGGTCAATAATCAACCGAAATACTGAGGAACACATGTTGAAGCTCTATTGACTGCAATGTTAACAAAAATTTCAAAGTGATCCAGAATCCAGGATCTCTAGTGGATCATCACCAAAATGTATTCATCTGTTCCTGGTAACATTCCCTAACTCCCATCTTATACTGTAAATGTGTAGTGTGGGAATTAATTGTTACTGTTATCATTGCCAGATCGACAGGAGTAATACAAATTAAGTGTTTGTGTGTGGAGTCAAATTTCACTTCCCCTCTCCTTGTCACCGTTTTGCCTGAGATGTCAGTGTTGATTGGAGTGGCTGGAAAATGTGAAGTCTGCTTCCCTCCCCTTTCTCCTCCACCACTACCACTCTAAAAATAGATACCAGAAATGAGAAGGCAGCAAAATCAACTGTATCTGTTGCACTGGCAGTGATTTCAATGCTCCCGCTAGCGCATGGGTAAGAAAATGCTCTGAATCGCCCCTCTGATTATATTAGTAAACTTTGCCTACAACGAGCATCATCTTATTTCGTGATTTTGGTCATAAGGGATTAATTTATATTTCATGGATTTAAAATGAACATTAGATTTTCTCAAAACCAGATTCTTTTTTAACAGACTAGGGTCGCTTTCATACCAGAGCTGTTTGGTCCACTTTAAACAGACCAGAGTTCGTTTCCTCGGATAGGCCGCTTTGTTTGGGTAGGTGTGCTCATCCGAACTCTGATGCCGACCAAACAAGCAAACTGAATCAGTGAAAACGTGGGTCTCTGTTTGTTTGCTCGGTTTGTATGCAGTGTGAAAGCTCACCGGACCAAACACACGACGAATGTACGTAGTAACACTATACGTAGTGCATCTAGGGTAGAGGAAGTACAGTGCACACACACACACACCAAAACAAACATGGGAGAGGGAGGGATTTCTTCCCCTACTTTGTCCAATCGACGACTGCCCCTTTCAACCATGTGATGCTGCTCCCAAAGATCGTGTTGCGCTTTAATTTACTAAAATACCCCAGTGGCACACCTGGCAAAGCGGTAGAAATGAAAAATAAGCCTATCTCACTCAATTGGGCTGTTGACTTCTACTTGTTAAACATTTCCCATATCCAGTCTTTTATTATACTCTGTACTTGGGATATATTTATGTATTGAACGTCAATACGTAAATCTCACAAAAGGCTGCAGACCGGTTATATTCCCTGCTGCTTCAGCTTGAAGTTCCAGACAGCCAGTGCTAATGGATTCGGTTCACGTTTTGTCACAGCCACAATGCTAGCAGAATTAGTTAGCAAACTTTAGCATTGGTAGACTCCTCCCATCATTTCTGGACCATGGGAAAATTGTGCTTCAGGAGAGATCGTTTTAGGGAGCAGAATCTCTTGTTGTTCGTGCGAAGTTGATGTATTATATGTTCTGTATCTGAAAGATGATGGTGTTTACAAAGTAAACTTTAGGACGGACAAAGGGCAATAATTCAACGTGGACACATTTTAGCTTATACTACTACTTTACAGTGGCAGGTTGCTTTGTTAGGTGTGTCATCATTTTTAATGAATTGTCACACCAGGTTACAGTTTTTGAATCTGATTAACCTAAAGTATATCAGGACAAGATCTCTTGCCACAGTAAATATTATAGCACAGGTTCACAGTATGGTTTATTTTTAGGTTCCAATATCTATGGGTGCTGCTGATATTTCTTATTGTAACCTTTTGAGCTTACACTATCTCTTTCACAAAGGCCTGATACAAGGTAGACAACCTAACCAGACAACAATTACCTATTAATATTGCCATGAGACAGTTTTATCACCGAGATTAAGGGTTAAGGCGCCTTGCATAAATGCAGACCCATTTAACAGTTCTGGCCAATCAGGTGATGGGTAGCTACTGAGATCTCAGGCACTTGAAAGTGTTCAGTCAGAAGGTCTCTGCACCCTCTAGGACAAAGGACCTTTATCACAACCGGAGACCAAAGAGGTGAGGTAAGATGTAGTTGTCGTAGGAATAGGGCCTGAGGTATTCTGACAGATAGGTGATAATTAAGCTGTATTTTCTCAAAAAACAAAAAAGATGGGTAGTTACATAATATTCTCAGGGCAATTAATATTGGAATGAGTGAGAGAAGAAATCATTAGAAAGGTAGACTTCTTTCATTTAGTCCACTTGAGCCATTCAACGCATCCCTGAGTTTGACGCTGTCGTTGGATAGCTTTTTTTTCCCTCGAGCTTTGTCCACTGATTTTCTGACTTAAACTTATTCAAAGTACTAATGCTTTTTTACGATGTCTTGTCATGGGTAATTCTTACAATACATTTATTTTTTTTGGTTTAAGTGTAGCTCATCTTCTGTCTGTGGAGAGTGAAAGTGTTTCAAGCGTCAGCCAGAGGATTGGGGTCAGCGGAATAGCCACTGCTTTTAGGATCATCAGCAGGTTTTGTCTTAACCGGATTTGGCTGGAGGAGCTGAATCAACTGTGTCCAAGGATTACGGCGATGACATTGGAGGAGAGTTTAGAGTCCAGATACCATAGCATTGAGAGTTTTGCCAAACTGTCCATCATTTGAGCATCTAGGGTTTGTAGTGTTGCCATTTTATTAATATTAACCTCTTAATCCTTGCTTTGTTTTGGCAGATCAGTGATGACTACAAGAACAAATGTTTGCCATGTTGATGGCTTCTTTTTTTCCCCTTTTTTCTTGCATCAGTTGTTGAGGATTGGTTATCAGCTGGTCGATGTGGCCAAGAGGTGTTGATGGTATTTGGGTAGTGGATCAAAAGTAAAAGGCCTAAAGTAGCTGCCTATAGCTTGTTGCTAGGTAACAAGGTTTCAAGCTGGCAAGGACAAGTCTTAAGTTGTCTAGAAAGTGTTGGACTGTTGTGATTCTTTGTCCGGGTCATCACAGGTGGATTTTAAAATACAATCTGATTTTACCTGCAATGTTCTGATAAATCGGTTTACATAAATCAGTTACACGACACAATGCACAGACCATCTTTTGCATTTTGCCGATGGTCTTTCATGTAACACGGTACACCAGCGTTTGTAGTATTTAATTGTATTAATTAATAGTATATTTCTGTATTGCTGCTAAAATGAAATTTACATCATGTGGTATATAAGTTGAGACACTAATTTCCTTTCTCCTCCAGATCAGCAAGAGTCTCGGCGGCGGAGCACGGCACACTATTAGAAGAAGAAAATGAGTGAACTGGATCAGCTACGCCAGGAGGCTGAGCAGCTCAAGAACCAGATCAGAGTAAGTCCTTTATTTTCCTCAAGTCTGTCTGGTGTTAATTTTCTGTTTAAAAATCCAGACCGACATCTTGTCAATTAGGTTTCTTGCTCTAGACCCTGTTGTTTCAAACCAATGTTGATGAACTTTTCACTCGGCTGTATCCTGTCGATGAGGTAGTTAAAATGTTTGGGTTTTTTTAAATGCCAGTGCATCTAGGAATAATCTTGGGTTGAGAAAGCTGCAACATATTTTACATCATATGTTAAAGTGTCATTGATTTAAATAATCTAATTCACATAAGCTATGGGCCTCAGTGCTGTAAATCACCACAGCAGTGGGGTGACTATATTCCACTGAGTCACTAATCATTTTCATACCAACATCATTGTAGTGATGTAAATGTGAATACTTATGACGGTGCATTTAGTTATTTATTTTGCTTGTAATTCACCATAATTTGAGTGACATTTGTTACGTGTTATTGAGACGGTTACTAACACGTACAGTTTTAAATATGTTGGTATGTCTAGATAGTACCATTATAGGGCTTTTATGACCAGCTCTGAGCCCCTTTTTGTTTGCCATGGTGATGGATAGACTAACAGATGAGGTGAGAGGGGAAGCCCCTTGGAATATGATGTTTGCAGATTACATTGTGATCTGCAGTGAGAGCAGGAAGCAGGTGGAGGAGAATTTAGAGAAGTGGAGGTCTGCTCTAGAAAAGAGAGGAATGAGGGTGAGCAGGAGTAAAACAGAGTGCATGTGTGTAAATGAGAAGGTCCCAGGGGGAAGAGTGAAGTTACAAGGAATAGATGTAAAGAAGGTGGTAGAGGACTTCAGGTACCTCGGGTCAACAGCGCAGATGGAGAATGTGGAAAGGAAGAGAAGGATCAGGCAGGCTGGAATGTGTGGAGGAACGTATTAGACGTGCTCTGTGATGGACGAGTTTCAGAGATGAAAGGAAAGGTCTACAAGACAGTGGTGAGGTCAGGGACAGTGAAGGCTAGATGTTTTGGACATAAGGTCAGAGAGACCAGACTTTGGTGGTTTGGACATGTCCAGAGGAGAGACAGGGACTATATCGGTAGAAGGATGCTGAGGATGGAGCTGCCAGGGAACAGGGCTAGAGGTCGACCCAGGAGAAGATACATGGACGTAGTGAGGGAGGACATGAGAGTGGCTGGTGTTGGGGAGGACGATGCAGAGGACAGGGTGAAGTGAGTGGAAAACGTTGATTTGCTGTGGCGACCCTTCACGGGACAATTCGAAAGTACAGTAGTTGGTAGTATTACCAACATTAAAAGGATACTTCTTTGGTTCAGGCTGTATCATTAATGCTTTCTATTTATATAAAATCACGAACTCCCATAGCTTGATTCAGTGATACTAAATAATGAAGAGTAATCTGAAATGGATTTGGTTGGGTTTTATTTCAGGATGCCAGGAAAGCGTGTGCGGATGCTACCCTATCTCAGGTAAGGATAAATTCTTAGTTTTATCTTAACATAATTTATTTTTGATCTATAAAAACAAATTATTTGTCAGAAACGACTCCTCTCGTTTGGATCACCGTATAGAGCCTTCTAGTGATTCTCATTTTAATCTCATTTAGATCACAGCTAACATCGACCCTGTTGGCCGAATTCAGATGCGTACTAGAAGGACTTTGAGGGGGCATCTGGCTAAAATCTATGCCATGCACTGGGGCACCGACTCAAGGTAATGTCATTCAACACCATTCTCTCTGTTGATCAATTATTTCTTCCAATCAGGCCTTCACCCAAATGTCGGAAATTGATATATAAATTGATATATAAAAGCAAACTGAACTGTCTTTGCGCGAGTTTATTTCAATGCATCCCGAGGCTGTTCACCTTCATCTGTCCAAACCATTTGATCAGATTAACACAGTGGAAGATGGACAGCAGTGTTAGTGTATTGTGTGTTGAAAGCAGTGTGTGTGTGTTTGCGTGCGTGTTGTCGTTGTCTTGTGTGTTTGTCTGCTTTGAAGGTATGTGGATAGGAAAAATACTCAAGATGGAGTCAGTTGTGTTGAAACTTTGTAGGTGAGGGAGATGAAGTTGCACCTACCAGAGTGTTGGAGCATTCACTGAACTGTCATCATGACCATGTCTTGTGTTTTAAGTCATGTTATTAAACAACAATGACATATACTGTGTGCAATTTAACAGGCAAAAACAATTGAGGTTGTATATAATTAAACTGAACAATGGGTGTTTATTCCTTACCTTTTCAATGTCTGGGCTCTGTTCTGATCAAAGCATTATATTTGATCGAATATGGGACCTAATCTGATGTTTTTCTGCTGTGGAAATCATCTAATGCTTTGATTATCTGACTTCAATTAATTGTTCAGGTTTTTAAGATGAAATTTCCATCGCAGACCGTTTTGTCCCTACTTGATTATCTGCTGGAGGGAGTGCATGCACACTGGTAATTAAGACGTGCGCAGTCTCATCAGACTCCTTTGTGTGATCACTCCTTTCCCTGCACCTAAGTGCATTGGAGCCATCGCTGTGGTTACGCTTGCTGGATTCACCCAGATGGCAGAACAGTCATAGCAGTACCTGAGAGATGAAATAATTAATCTTTATAACAATAACTATTCTTACCAGCCGGCAGATTCTGGATACATGTCTATATATCTATATCTACAGATAGTTTTAGAAAGTACCTAATACGGAATAAAAATACACAGAAATGAGTCTGCATACCCCGACGGCATTTTAAGATTAGCACGGCCCATTTGCAGAACTGCTGTGATTTTGTACTAAGACAAATGAGCAGATTTTAAACATTTCTCTCATTGTCTTGTGCAGATGTGTTATATTAAAAGCTTGTAAGTTGCTTCCCAAACATGTTTCCCTACTTGGGTATCAATGTTGTGGCCTGTCCATTTCAAATGCTGACCGATGACTGCAATTGCGTACCGATATTTAGCATTTTTTTTTTTATAAAGAAACATACCCATCACAGAACGGAGAAAGAAAAGGCATGTTCCAAATTGACATTAACCAGACTGGCAACTTGTTTCATCCAACTATAATAATATGTTTTGGCTTCTTCAAACTCAAAATCCTGTTTTCTCAGATTTCAAGTGACTGGAGATTAAAGCAGGAGATTAATGTCTGTCTTTCTTTCTTTCTTTTTCCATCAGGCTTTTGGTCAGCGCCTCCCAGGATGGCAAACTTATTATTTGGGACAGCTACACCACAAACAAGGTAAAAATATCATATTCCAAGGAACAATGATATGACATAGAATGGAATATCAGACTGTTTATTTGCCTAAAGGTAGTTTGAGTTGAACCGAATGCAACCCCCCATTTGGCTTATAGTTCCAAAGTTTCTGTAATACCTTGTTGCTTAACACCTTGCCACAAATGAATGATCAAATCCGGAACCTAGAGACAGAGTGTGAGATGTCAAACGCAAAGACTTGGTTTGACGAGGGGTTTTCAGGTTAACCATACATTTTGCCGATCAGTGACAAAAGAGCGTAATCTAACGCAGATCTGTTTGCAGTGTTGTAAAAAGCTGCAGCCAATGAGAGCAGACATATGCTGGGGGAGAGGAGTCATTAATTATAATAACTACAACAGTAATAATTTATAAAAATAAACGATAGTCCCTATCAGAATGAATTGGTTTAGCATCATGACTTGACATTTTGTAGGAAAGTAAACTATCCTGTGTATGGTATGACATGACATCCTGTGTAATTGCTAGATTAGACGTACTCTTCTAGGATTGATCGGTCCTGTATTGTGCAAGTCAGAAGAGAGAGATTTCTGTAATGGGACAAGTGTCACTTGCTTCTTTTGAAGGTCATGTAGCGTGACAAAGGCGTAATAATAGTAATCATCAGTTGTTTCTTTCTGGTAGTTATTTTGATTTAGTGCAGGGTTCTTTCTAAAATAATTCTCAAGAGTTTTGAGAGTGCCAAGTCGAGAGTTATGGGGTTCAACATGCTCTGTCAAAGCATACTGTCCAATTTTAAATGTCCCTCTCTCTCCTGTTCAGGTCCACGCCATCCCGTTACGCTCTTCCTGGGTGATGACGTGCGCCTATGCCCCTTCTGGGAACTACGTTGCCTGTGGCGGCTTGGACAACATCTGCTCCATATACAACTTGAAGACACGTGAGGGGAATGTGCGCGTCAGCCGTGAGCTGGCCGGACACACGGGTAGGTTGCACGGCTATTGACCCATCAATGCCAAGGTTTTTTGGAATGCCTTAACCATTTGCTCGTAACTGTGCAGGTAGTCAGTATGTCCTCTTCAGTGCAGATAATAATCTGAGCCATGGGACAATACAAGTTGTCTTTGGAGTTCTCACTTGCTTTGGGTAATGATGTCTCTACTAACCTGTCATTAATAGTACAAGAGACAAACAACGAGGTTTCCTCACAGCTGCTCTGTTTACTCGGCTCTTTAACCCCTTAACGTTTTTGAGAACACACCTTGGCATCAAACGTAATATATAACTTGTCGCTTTTTGCAGGTCATCCGGTGGAATTGTCAGGTGTAAGACATTTTATTCATTTTATGTATTTATTTATCATTTATCAAGCAGATTTGTGACCAAAGAAAAACAAAATAGATTATAAAGAAAAAAAGCTGTACAGTCCATGATAGGCAAACAATTAGGAATTCAGAGTCCTTTCAGCATCGCCCGATTCTCTAGACTGTAGCCTCTGCTGGTGTTTACTGTACACATTCTGTTAGCAGTACATGTACAGAGAATGTTTGTTTTAAATCATTCATTCTGTACTCATTGCAGTAATATATTGCTTGTAAATGTGAAACATCAGTAGAAAATGTGACAGGATGAGTCGCCCTGGATGATATGTTGTAATGGAACAGTGCGTTCATTGGACACATTTTGTGTGGGTTTTTGTAATTTGTCTTTGTTTTGAAGATTACATATTTCTGGTCATTTGAAAATTTTGTTGACTTTGGCTGAAATCGGGAAGTGAAAATGTGACGGTTTAAGTGTTTTGCACATATTTCTACCTTCTACAAAAGAAAAGTAGAATTTCATTTGAGTTGCATTTTCAGAAGAGGTCATGATTTTATTCTAATGTAAGCAATATTATTATTTTTTTAATCTAATGCTTTGGGGGAATATATTGATGTAGTCATTGTTCCCTCGGTGCCTTTCTGGTTTGCTGTATATTTTTGATTCAGTTTAAAATTCTTACTTTTTCCAATAGGTATTATTGTCACATGTCTTTTTCTATAATAGGAGTTGGCTTAACTATCTTGAGCTCTGAGGGAAAGAGTATATTCAGCCGATCAGTGTTGCATGATGCAGGAAGTGTGTCAGCATTTTATTTCTAGTTTCCTTGCAGTAGGGAGGCCTGCATGCGTTTCGCCAGTGTGTGAAGGATGAATCATGGAAGTAAAATTTGAATAGTGAGAAAAAAATGTTTTTTTCCATTGCCGTTTGTAAATTATTTATTCTTCCCTATTTTGCTGCACCGATTGTATGATCTAATAATTAGGAATTTCCTTCTGTATGTGGAAAGTAATCGACTCTGCCCTGTAGGAAATTAGTTCCATCATAAATTACTTTGTCAATCCGTGTTTCGTGTTTCTCTCCTGTCAGGTTACCTGTCCTGCTGTCGCTTCCTGGATGACAACCAGATTGTTACCAGTTCTGGAGACACCACCTGGTGAGTTGTGGTATTGCATATAGTGTGGTGCAATAAAACCTCCCAGGGACTCGCTCACTAAAGTGTTTGTTTAATAGAGTTCATTTGAAATGTTGCCTGTAGGATTGGGCATAGGGTTATCAGATTATTTTGTGTTGTAGTGTAAAATGTTTCCTCTCTTTTTAATGAAGAATTACAGCCACACTAGCGTTCCTGGCCAATATTAAGAATCTCCACCAATGTCTGCTATAACCTGCTATTGGGGCCCATCGACCCAGAGGCGGGCGGGCTTTAAACGGACTCAAAACAGCCCCCACATTGCCTCGTGGGTTAATCGGTTTCCCCTTCAACTGATCCATTGAACATTAAGCTCTAGATTTGGCTGTATTTGTTGCTCTTGTGGATCGCTGTGTGAACAGTGTTCTTCCTGATGTCTTGCAGTGCTCTGTGGGATATTGAGACTGGTCAGCAGACGACAACATTTGCTGGTCACACTGGTGATGTCATGAGTCTCTCCCTGGCACCTGACACCAGGCTGTTTGTCTCTGGGGCCTGCGATGCCTCAGCCAAGCTCTGGGACATCAGAGAAGGAATGTGCAGACAGACCTTCACTGGCCACGAGTCGGACATCAACGCTATCTGCGTATGGCCCCCACACACACACACACACACAGACACACACACACACACACACACGCTTCCTTGCATGTTTTGGGACGTTTTGGGTCCTGTTCAAGTAAAGTGACAGTAAAGTCAGGCTGCAATACAATGACACTACATTTGAATTTTTTTCTTTCAAAAGTGGTGTTGACGCTGTCGCATTATGCTGCAGCTGATACCGGGCTCATTCAGTGTACGGGGGGGTCGTCGACTTACGACCACAATTGGTTCCCAGGGTTTAGTCATAAGCCGACACGTTAAATTACTGTAAATATATTATGCTGCATCATGATTCTGTAAATGAGGAGTAGAAAGAGACAATTTCCTCTTGGTGGGTGAGACCGCAGAAACTGGATCACCGGAAGGACATAAATATGAAATGCTTTGGTGCCACATTTTATATCGACCAATAGCACAGAGGTAGGTGTGGCTCATGAAATCTCTCTCGGTGCTCGTTGCAGTTCTTCCCTAATGGCAACGCCTTTGCTACGGGCTCAGACGATGCCACCTGCCGGCTGTTTGATCTGCGTGCTGACCAGGAGTTGATGGTTTACTCGCATGACAACATCATCTGTGGCATCACCTCCGTGGCGTTCTCCAAGAGCGGCCGCCTGCTGCTCGCTGGCTATGACGATTTCAACTGCAACGTCTGGGACACTTTGAAGGCCGACCGTGCGGGTGAGACGTTTTTCAGGCTCAACAGTGGAGCCAGACATACCTGTTGTTCCGATGTAGGTCTGTTAGATGCTGGACCTTTAGTGTAGCCTTGTTAGCTACTGCCATGCAATATTTTTGATTAGTTCTGTTGTGTCTCTAATTTCTGGATAACTCCAACTATTACATTTTTTTCATTAAACTTTCTGCACAAAACATTTAAGTGCTGAGTTGCAGCCTTTTGTTGTTGATTGCAAACTTAATTTCTTTCCATGATGTGAAAGTTATTTCTCACAAATGAGGGTTTCCTGGGCAGATCCCAAAAAAATACTTTTCCTGAAACTTCATTCAATCTCCTATTTTTGATATTTTGGTCATTTTTTGGTGTTTCTTTTTTACATTTGTAAATTGCCACTAATTCTCGGATGTGCAATTAACAAGGACTCCAACCGACAACCGAAATAATTTATTTCTGATTGTCTTCCGTCGGTGGCAGATATCTTGAGTATTTCGTGTTTTGTGTAATTGTTCTGAAGACCAAATTACTCCTGTTGTTACGTGTGCTGCTGGCTTTCATAATGTTTGTACAGAACGGTGAAATGTAATTAAAGTGCAGCATTCCCACCATGAACGTCTGTGTAAAACGCGCTTGCGTGTACAGGCAAAGGCTATAAAAGTGTAAAGACACAGTTACGGTAAAGCTTTGATGTCATAATAGTCTGCGCTTGGGATTGTGCTCATTATAGTGGACTAGATGGGGCAGTGTGGTGTGCCCGTGTGTTTCTGTGCAAGTGTGCTCAGCTCCAGCAGTGAGGAGCTCCTACGGAGGCGTGAATACGGAGGTGCACATCTGAGCCACGCATTCCGAAAACGCACCAATGGGGTATTTGGGTGGTTGGAATAATGATTATTTTATTGATTCAGTGTTAGCCTTTACGCGTCATCTAAAAGCACACAGTCTGGTGCCATCTGCTGGGTACGTTACTCTTTGTGGTTTACGCCAGAGCCAGGTATCAGGACTCTAAACACCTGTAACTCACTTCTCCTTGGCCCTTTATGCCTTTTACTCCATGTTTCAGCTTATGGGAAACATACCTGATTACAATTCACAGTTTGGAAATGATTGATGTGCCTCTGCAGTCTTTATATCCAGGTCTTGGTGTGTGTTAGACAGAAGCTGATGTGCTGCTGTTCTAAGCTTTCGGTGTATCTCTGCAGGTGTTCTGGCTGGTCATGATAACCGGGTGAGTTGCCTGGGTGTGACTGACGATGGCATGGCAGTGGCAACAGGGTCCTGGGACAGCTTCCTCAAGATCTGGAACTAGACTGAAGGTAAGGGAGAAACTAGGACTGTTGTTCGTCCAGTGCGTAACAGCTGGAGGCACAGAGAACCTGAGCTAGAGTTTGTTCTTACTGCACTCTGGTGGTCAAGAAGAAGACTGCAACTTATGAAACTCGGGATGAAATGCAGTATCACCTCAGTTACATGGTGTAGACTAGAGTTAAATTCCCCGTCTAGAATGTGATTTCAGCATGTTACATGTCGTACTAACCGATTTAAGAGACGCAACGCATGGAAAAGTCGGCGATTGAGTTGATCATAACTGTGTGATTGATTATCGGGATACGAAATGTTTTTCTTTTCTTTGATTCTAGATGGCATCTGGACTCAAGTTGAGTGGAAGACCATTCCAACATCACGACGTTGAATTTTATTGCATATCCAATCTTTTCAGAACACCATGATACTGACTCCAAACACCCCGAAAAACTATCAAGGGCAAAAATATATATATATATATCTCTCTCTCTCTCTCTCTCCTACTCATTTAAAGAGCACAAGTGTCTGTCACTCATTTAGCTACAATAAAAGCTTGAGGAATTTAGTAGTTTCAAAATGAAACAGAGGGGAAATTGTGCATTGTTCCCATGGCCATGGTCTGGTATTGTAAGTGAAACTTCAACCCCCCCACCACCACCGCCGTTGCCGCCACCCGGCAAACGTGTCCTGCGCTCTGAGTGAAGGTTATTAACATGACCATGTTTATTTTTGTTTATTTGTTGAAGAGAAATAAATCAGCTCTTGGTTAAAGTTTAAAAGGAGGATCAAAGCTTTGTTTCGTGTCTTTTCAGTTGGAAACTAAAAGGACCTGCAGGTTGTGTCATTTAAATCCAGCTTTATCCGACGGGGGGGGGGGGGGGGGGGGGGGGGCAGGCAGGCAGGCAGGCAGGCAGGCAGGCAGGCAAAGTGAGAGAACTGAGCTTCAGCAGGGAGTCCTCCAGCCACTTCTGGCTCTTCTGTGTATTTAGTCCCATGATACCTCTTCTGTTTCCAGTGTAGTCCACAGATCTTTGTTTGCACAAAAATTAAACTTTGCATATATAGAGTCATGTCTAAAGAAAAGTTAACTAACCAAGCACATGCTGTTTATGATAAAGAATGCTCGTTTTTAAAACGAAAAACAAACAAAAAAAACATCTTAACCATTCTTACACCTTTTTGTCTGGCGACAGTGTAGAATAATTAAATGAAGATTAACCCATCCAATCATAATCCACCCCTCCCCATTTCTTGTCTTCTCCTTTTGATTTTGTTTGGTTTTCCCTGGTTTCTGTTGCCCATGGTTGGGACCGGTGATGTGATTTGGTCGGGTAGGGCGTACATCCACGTTAGCCTGGTTACAATCTAGACGTCTCTCTTGAACAGAGGTGCCCGTTCCGTGCTTGGAAATGCAGTTACTACTCTGTGAATGACATGTTGTATAAATCAATGTTTGAAAATAATGATATTGATACTTTTTAAGTTAAAAACGGAAGAAGAAAACAGATTTCGGTTGTCTGCCATGGGTGGGTTATCTCTTAGAATCGCATGCTGTAGAATTGCTTAAAAAGGTGCATATGGAATTAAGTCCTTTTGATGTTTTTCTTTAAGAAAATAACCTGTTGAATATATCAGTACAATGGTATTTATACTTTTCTTTTTTCTCGTTTTTTTGGCTACTCTGTGTATACATGATTCAACTAAAATGTCAAAGCTATGCACCTGAGAAGCAAACCCTGCGACATAAACGTTTACTTGGTCCATACTTGGGAGGGATTCCACGTTTTAAGAAGTAACGTAAATGTTTAAATTGTACACACATGCATTTGTACATTCATTCACCTAAACACACACAATCTCAAAATGGAACAAATACATTTTCATTCCTTCTGTAGCAAACAAAATTCCACTTACAAAGAAAAATGTTTTATAATAGGTTTTTTTTCTGTCCTCTAATAAATAAGTCTTGCAGCATCTGAATGGCAGAATTTCCTCTTGTTCCCTCCCTTGTAAACAAAACGCTCTTTCTTTAGCGGTAGTGACACTTTTCCATTCTGTTATTTCTTTCTCTGCGACATCCTGTACAAAAATGTGCTGTAATTGTGCGTTAGGCCTGGAGTTGGCAAAAATAAAAGGAAAAAAAAAATTCACTTTCCTTTTCTTTCTCCATCAAATAACTGTAGAGCTCTGCACCCCCCCCCCCAACTGTTCCCTTTCCACCTTTTGTATTTAATTTTAAAGTCAGTCAGTGTACAACCGAAAGCTGGATGCAAGATAGAAACTATATTAAAATGTACTGTTATTTAAGGTGTAATAAAAAGCAGTTTGAGATGACGACTGTGTTGAGTGTGATTCACTGGGATTGGTTTCCACCGAGGCTACAATGTTTGCTTTCCTTGTAATTATGTTTAAGTCAAATAAAACATTTCTTATCCACAGTTGAATCTGGCTGACTCGTCTCTCCTGTCACTCGCATGGATTTCATTTTTATATCAAGACCCTTTATAGGCGGCGTTCATACAGTTAAATGTAACTTCCCCAGAGCCTTGGGTGTTAACATTCAGCTTTGTGTGAGACTTGTGTCACACTGAGCACAAGCATGCTGCAGAACAATAAATGCATATTGCACAATGGGCACTAAACAAGGCACTCGCTTCTTTAACTGTTTAGCAAGGATTAAGGTGTTTTTCTTTTGCACCGCGTGTGAAAGTGGCCCAAATCAGAGAAGCACCGATCTTGTGTGATTTCTACTATTCAGCCATGAAACCAAATCTTGAGTTGGATGAAGTTGTTGAAACACTTTGCAGTGTAAGGACAGGACAATAGGAATCCTCAGGAGTCACTAGCATCTATAAGGTGAAGGGTTGTTCAGCCATACGTCAGATTTTCCATTTGCCTTCTATCGAAGCAGGCGACATGTCTAACAAAGTGAATGACAAGTAATCGGCGATAAAAGGAGATTTCGATTTTTTTAAAGGGAGTACAGTATGTCATTTATTCACGTTACAAATGTGTGCAATCTCTTAATATATGGCCCAGACCAACTTTATTTTAGAAACAAGGATGGAAAAGCCAGTGTGTAAACGTCTCTGGTCACTATAATGACCAGCACTTGTCTTTTGGGAAGGTCATCCTGATCACAGAAAGTGACGTTGAGACCACTTTGCGGTGGGACTAGTACCAGGAACCCTCAACGGGACCAGCGATGCTCTGAGTTCTGACCAGTCGTGTTGTAGCATCGGGTCCTTTGTCAGCCGCGCCGTTTTTAACACGTATCAATTTTTTTCTGCTTCCAAAACCTCAATTTGAAGGAGAAGAAGTTCGCGTTCCTTAATTTACGATACTGGTTCCTGGTTCAATCGTCCAATATGACGTCGCAATGAGGGAGCCTGTGATTGGTGGATACTAAACCTACGCGATTACGTATCGGGAAGCGAAGGGCCGACTGTTGACAGTAGTGATGGGAACTATGATTCTTTTTACTGAATCGGGTTTGAATGAATCACTCACTAAAGTGAATCGGTTCATTTGAGTCACTGAGTCAGTTACCCAGAAGGTACATAGAAATATACTGTGAATACAAGTTTCACCTGCTACCAATTTATGCTGCTAAAATGGCTGATTGAAACAGGGAAATAATAAATGTCATTGAGGGAAAAGAGGGAAAGATCAGGAGTTCTGAAAGGGAGAAAACATATTTCTTTTTTGTTCTCTGCATAAATTAAATATAAATACAAAAGCAAAAAATGTGTTCAAACAGTGCAGCATTAGACTAAAAATACATATAGTATACAATACACTTGTGCAAAAGCATTAAATAAAAAAGTTTTACATCTTTATTTTTATTTATTATGTTTCCGCCAATATTCCAAAAATATATTTTTTAATTTTAATTATATACTGTAATAAAAAGGCGGCATTAAATAGTTTCTGTTAAGTCCGGACACTAAAGTTTATCTTCAGAATAATCAGTGGACTAACTGACTGAATATCGATTTTACTTTTAGTCTCTTATTGATCCTTATGAGACAAACAGAACGGGCGGGGCAGCAGCCCCTCGGCTCCGGTGAGGAAGGGCCCCCCCAGGCTCGAGTCGAGTGGCTGCTGCCGCTGAAAGCGGGTTAGTGAGTCCGGCTCAGTGACTCATACGTGAGTCCGGTTCAGTGACTCGTCGTGCTGCGGGGGGGGGGGGGGTGAGCGGTTCAGTGACTCGTTGTGCTGCAGGGAGGGGGGGTGAGCGGTTCAGTGACTCGTCGTGCTGCAGGGAGGGGGGGTGAGCGGTTCAGTGACTCGTCGTGCTGCAGGGAGGGGGGGAGCGGTTCAGTGACTCGTTGTGCTGCGGGGGGGGGGTGAGCGGTTCACTGAACCGCTCTCTTGTTGTGAGCGCAGCTGAGCTGATGTTAACTTGTAGCGAGCGGGACGGTTCACCAGGGGAATTGGTAGTTCATTAAAAAAACATGAATCGATGCTTTTCTCACAATTCCAGTGATTAACTCGACATGTGTCTACAAGGTATGTTAGGACAGCAGTAATATACTGATTGGTGTCCTCAGCTAGCTGTGCAGCTGCCACACATACCTGCCAGGTAGGGAAAGCATCATGGGGGTCCAGTTTGAACACCGATGTCCTGAATCTAAAGTCGTCCACCGTTCTGATTCCTCGCTGGTTTATCCTCCTCACTATCCTGATTCTCCAGAGTATCTCTCTAAACGCTGAAACTATTGAGGAGCTGAGATGTTTCTGAATCAGGATAAACGAGATATTTATAGATGGAGACGAGTCTATCAGGATCAAAGCCGTGCTGATGCACCCTCCTGTCCAGACGGTGGCAGCAATGAGCTGGAGAGCCCTTTGACTACCGCCAGAACCGTAGAAGAAGACTGAGAAGGAAAACGTAGAAGAAGAAGCAGCACGAGGCTACTGCAGTCTACGTAAGACCTCTGCGTGCGGGGCTGGACGCGCACGCGCACCGCTGACCGCGGTTCTTTTTAGATTATAGTGTAATAACGCCTTTATAACCCGGCTAAAACAGCAGGCCGTCCTGCCCCTTGACTTCCAGAAACACGACGACTCATTGTTTCCATCACGTTCAGGCGAAAACCACTATTGTTAAAATGATAACATGATTTCTGCCTGTCGTTAATTCCTTATCATTAACGCTGAGGAATGCCGAGGTTATCTGGGGATTCATTTACACAAGATATGTGCGGAACCGGAGGAGGAGCATCAGGAATTATTTTAGCTAAATGCTAATATTGGCTTGCTAGAATGCTCGCGTTAATGTAGCACTACGAGTATTTATAAATACTTAAAGGACTTTAAAGTTACATGAGGGTCTGAACAAAAAGTTTATACCTCTATTTAATAGATGTTGAAACAAATTTTGAAATGGAGAGAAAAAAAAAGTGCTTTTTTTTCTTTTGTCAGTATATTTCTTTTGTTTTGGTCACCACAACAAAAAACAGAAGAAGAAGAAAAGTCCTCAGGAGTTACTGCAGGTGTCAAATGACGCATCAACACAGATGTGGTCCTGAAGCAACGAACCCTCCTCTCGTCTCTTGTCTCTCGTCCCTTGTCTCTCGTCCCTTGTCTCTCGTCCCTTGTCTCTCGTCTCTCGTCCCTCGTCTCTCGTCTCTCAGGATACTGAAACCGCGGGTGAGGAACGCCGTGGCGTGCTTTGAAGTCGTCTGGAGCGCCCCGGGTGAGTTTGTCATAGATTCTGTTTTCCTGCCTGCAGGGGGCAATAGCAGCACTAGAACCCCCCCCCCCACCCCCCCAGCCACTCAGCAGCTAGCTGCAGCATCGCTAATGCAGCGTGCCCAACCAATCAGAAGACGGCAGTGGTTCAGGGATATTCTGTCTCATTTGTCTTCTGATTGAATAAATCAAAGCATTCTGATTGGGTGGGGGCCGCTGAGGGGGGGGGGGCTGCATGTCCTATGTTGTGTGGTACCTGTATGTGGTCCAGCTGTGACTAATGTCGCGTCTCCCTCGTCTTCACAGAGAGGAAGCCGAAGCGGAACCAGGAGAAGCCGCTCGTCCAGCGAGGACAGCGACGCAGACACCGCACACACCTGTCCCCTGCATCAGCCAGGTAACGCACACACCTGTCCCCTGCATCAGCCAGGTAACGCACACACCTGTCCCCCGCATCAACCAGGTAACGCACACACCTGTCCCCTGCATCAACCAGGTAACGCACACACCTGTCCCCTGCATCAGCCAGGTAACGCACACACCTGTCCCCCGCATCAGCCAGGTAACGCACACACCTGTCCCCTGCATCAACCAGGTAACGCACACACCTGTCCCCTGCATCAACCAGGTAACGCACACACCTGTCCCCTGCATCAACCAGGTAACGCACACACCTGTCCCCTGCATCAGCCAGGTAACGCACACACCTGTCCCCCGCATCAACCAGGTAACGCACACACGGGTCCCCCGCATCAACCAGGTAACGCACACACCTGTCCCCCGCATCAACCAGGTAACGCACACACCTGTCCCCTGCATCAGCCAGGTAACGCACACACCTGTCCCCCGCATCAACCAGGTAACGCACACACCTGTCCCCTGCATCAGCCAGGTAACGCACACACCTGTCCCCCGCATCAACCAGGTAACGCACACACCTGTCCCCCGCATCAACCAGGTAACGCACACACCTGTCCCCCGCATCAACCAGGTAACGCACACACCTGTCCCCTGCATCAACCAGGTAACGCACACACCTGTCCCCTGGCAGCAGGGCGGAGCTTCTGCATTGTGATGCGTTTAGCCGTTAGCAGTTATTTCACTGTGTTTCGATGTGAATCCTGTTTTTCAGGTGACGGTCGTCTGCATCGTCTTCCGCAGACGGTCACCCGCAGTGACCAGAGCAGCGCCCTCTGCAGGTTGGGTGGTGGCGTTTGCTCCCCATCAGGCTCGGGACGGGCGTGACGCCGCCGTCTGGAGGGAGGGGGTCCGAGGAGTCACAGACTCTGGGGCGTAGACTGTATGCAAGCACGCCCATGAATATATATGTATATATTTATACACACATGTATATAATAGACTGTGTTGGAACTGAATCAGGTCAAAGTGTGCAGACACGAGCTTTCATGTTTAATAAATTAATCATTCCTTTGTCATGTCATTTTGATTGATTCTAATTTAAATTATTATATTTTCTGCTGCTCTGCGATCAATTGTTTCTATTGGTTCAAACGATGCTCTCGTTCAGGCGGGTTCCAATCGAAGAAGAAGAATCTCTTTGGCTGAAATTTGTTCTCTGCCTTTATCCAATCCTCCAAGGGAACGGCAGGCTGGCATCGCTTGGCCCTACGATGAGATCTGGGCCCGCCGAGCCACCGTACTGCCTATAAAATGCCCCCTCAGAGCTTCCTCCAACCTTCACCTGGTGAAGATCTGGCCCCTCCGAGCTTCAGCAGCTCCCAACGCCTCACGATTGAGTCACGGCTCCGACTGAAGGCCTCCTTAAATAATCGTGGCTTTTGCCGCCGGGCGTCTGCTGCTCCAGCAACAAGCAAAGTTGCTGAAGAGAGAAGCTCATGACGAAGCTCAGCCGTCTTCATGAATAAAGATGAGGGAAGCAGCGCTGTTCTTGATTTCAGCTCCGTTTGCTCCCCGAGGAAAGTAAAGGTGATCATTTACCAAGATGTAGAGTTCAGGTAAACGTAATACAACATTTCATCAAAGGATCTTTTTAATAATTGCATGAAAGTTTTTTCTGGATAATGTAAGCAAAATTACAAGATGGCGTCCCCCCCATCTTGATCACGTCAAGCATCCGAGTAACGTTCAGCATCAGTTCATAACCAGGGACGGACAGATGGAAAGTAGCCTTTGGCTAATTCTGCCATATCTACATTTTAAACGTTTCTGATTCTGATATTTTATATACGAGTGTCTGAGAACTGCGATAACTTGTGGGAAAAAGAGTTTGAAGGATGAGAGCATTGAATGCGACAGAAACTAGTTGTGATAAGAATCATGAGAGTTTGTGCAGCCCGAACAAATCTCGGCCCAAGCTTTGTGTTTAAGAAGTGAGTTCTCTCTTTCATTCACCGCGTTGTCACGCAATGATCGGAGGAATATAATCTTACCAAACTTTATATTGTAGCAGTTCTCGTTTCAGCGTCCGGCGGACGCTACAATATTATGCACTTGCAATAGCTATTAAACAAGTATTACACCACCAATATCTAATAATTGCTTCTGTCGTTCGCGTTCACGTTTTTTTGTGTCATGATTTCCACATTCTTGTTTTTTAATCGGGGTTCTTGGTCTCGATGCGCCGAAGCCGTTTCGAACCCTTCCTTGCTCGTTAACGAAGCTGATCAGCTGTTGATCAGTGTTTTGAGTCCGGCTCTTTTCCCGGAGGTCGTCGGCTCCTCCTCCATTCGCAAAGAAGCTCTCAGAAGACGTTTTTTTCTTATTATTATTTTATTTTCGCTAGTTCACGGTCTGTTTTTAGTAACGTAACCGCGTAAAGTATAATAAAAATTCACAGGCGAATGTTACGGTGGAGTACATCCGGTCGTTTTTCAAAATAAAACATCTTTTTGACGCTATTTTTTTATTTATTTATTCATTAAAGTTAACACGTTTACCATTAAGACAAACACTTCCGGACTAAACTATCACGTGACACGTATGGACCAATCACCAAAGCTCATTTTTAAAGCCATGGCGCTTTCATCTCAATGTCTGCTGGAGGTTAATTTCAGAGCTTTGATGTTCAACGGCCCTGCCTATATAAAGCCCAGCCCAGGCAGTCAGAACCTCATTGCGTTTTGATTGCTGGTGGTGTGTGGAGCTTGGTGTCGTGTTTGGAGATTGGTTTAGTGCTTGGAGCTTGGTATAGTGTTTTTGGATATTAGTTTTTGGATTAGGTTTGTGTACGGACCTAACCCGAATGCAGCAGGCGATTTTCAACGCCTTGGGCGATGGCCCGGATCCACACGGTAATTTGCACCATTAGCTCATTTTTGTATTTTACAAATTTCAGACGATTGACTCTGATCCTGTTTCTGTAGTTGGAGATAACCGGGTGACCAAGCGATGGAAATCCCCGGGTCTTCTGCGGTGGTTGCGGCGGCGGTTGCACCGGCAGAAATATAAGATCTCTCCCGCGGCTGAGCCCATCTCAGAGGTGAGATAATCGATCATTTAGTTGTCTTGTGTTTTTTATTGATTTATTTACTTATTAATTTAGCTGGGAGTAAGAATAGACGGTGCAAACATTTCTGTCTTCTCCCTGACTGAGTTAATCTTATTAGCTAGGACAGTTGGACTATTTACCATTGCATTGTTAATTTTAAAATCAATACATTTGTTTGAGTCTTTAATGTCTTTGCCAAGTAATTTATTCAGATTTTGCCAGATTATTTTTGCATTCCCCTTTGCTTCCACAATGATATCCATAAAGAATTTTGCTTTAGCCTTTCGTAGACTTTGAGTTACTTTATTTCTTAAACATGTAACTGTTTGTCTTTCTGCAGTGTGACCAGTTTTAAATGATTTTTTAAGTTGTGGTCCATTATTTTCCTGCATTCATCGTTTAACCAAGGCAATGAATTCCTTTATGTTATTGCAGCATCCGGCTCAGCTTGCCGAAATCCCGGCTGAGCCCGATTACACCCCGGCTGAGCTCGCCGAAATCCCGGCTGAGCTCGCCCAAATCCCGGTTGAGCCCGATCACACCCCGGCTCCCATCTCAGAGGTGAGATAATCGATCATTTAGTTGTCTTGTGTATTTTATTTATTTATTTACTTATTAATTTATTTGATAGGGGCAGTGCACGTTAATGAACATCTTACAGACGCATCTAATAGACGTAATATGCCGGATTTTAGCAAAAATGCTAATTTACATCTGCAAACATGGAATGACATTGGTTTTCTATCAAAGACCTTTAACGATTCTTGATAGTGATTCTATGATTTTGCATGTATTTACACCTGCCAGCGACCAACATGTAATGCAATATTTAATGTGTGAGAAAATCATTGATTGCAGAAACATTCTAGCAGCCCCAAGTGTTATGAAAGGTCGTATTTGCTTAAAATTGTTCAGGTTGAATTTCACTGTATTCTTATTCTTTTAATGCGGCTCTTGAGAGATAGTGTGGAATCAAGTGTCACTCCGAAGTACTTGAATTCAGAGACAATTTGTAGTTCCTGTCCTCCCAAAAATACACCTGAATGTTTGATTTTTGAGAACATCATACAAACAGTCTAACGTTTTAAGTTGTGGTCCATTATTTTCCTGCATTCATTGTTTAACCAAGGCAATGAATTCCTTTATGTTATTGCAGCATCCGGCTCAGCTCGCTGAAACCCCAGCTGAGCTCGCAGAGTCCCCGGCTGAGCATGCAGCGACTCTGGCTCCCTCACGGCAGACACCGCCTAAAAAACCTCCGCGGATATTCGCCTACCCTTCCCCTGTGATCCCTCGGCCGATACTCCAGATCCCTTCCATGGAGTTCCCTCCGCCGATCTACCAGCTCCCTCCCGAGATGTACCATTTATTTCCGCGGATGTTTCGGATGTTCCCCTTCCCTTTGGTGGAGGTCCCTGCGGGGAGAGCCACGCTCCCTCCCGTAGAGACTCTGGCTCAGCCCGCTGACCCCCCAGCTGAGCCCGATGACACCCCGGCTCCCATCCCAGAGGTGAGATAATTTAGTTGTCTTGTGTTTTTTATTGATTTATTTACTTATTAATTTAGCTGGGAGTAAGAATAGACGGTGCAAACATTTCTGTCTTATCCCTGACTGAGTTAAACTTATTAGCTAGGACAGTTGGACTATTTACCATTGCATTGTTCATTTTAAGATCAATACATTTGTTTGAGTCTTTAATGTCTTTGCCAAGTAATTTATTCAGATTTTGCCAGATTATTTTTGCATTCCCCTTTGCTTCCACAATGATATCCATAAAGAATTTTGCTTTAGCCTTTCACAGACTTTGAGTTATTTTATGTCTTAAACATGTAACTGTTTGTCTTTCTGTAGTGAGACCAGTTTTAAATGATTTTTTAAGTTGTGGTCCATTATTTTCCTGCGTTCATCGTTTAACCAAGGCAATGAATTCCTTTATGTTATTGCAGCATCCGGCTCAGCTCGCTGAAACCCCAGCTGAGCCTGACGACACCCCAGCTGAGCCCGCGGAGTCCCCGGCTGAGCATGCAGCGACTCTGGCTCCCTCACGGCAGACACCGCCTAAAAAACCTCCGCGGATATTTGCCTACCCTTCCTCGGTGATCCCTCGGCCGGTATGCCCGCTCCCTTCCATGGAGCTCCCTTCCATGGAGTTCCCTCCGCTGATATACCAGCTCCCTCCCGAGACGCACCTTTTATTTCCGCGGATGTTTCGGATGTTCCCCTTCCCTTTGGTGGAGGTCCCTGCGGGGAGAGCCACTCTCCCTCCCGTAGAGACTCTGGCTCCGCCCGCTGACACGCCGGCTCAGCCTGATGACACCCCGGCTCCCATCCCAGAGGTGAGATAATTGATCATTCAGTTTTATTGTGTTTTTTATGTTATTGCAGATCCGGTGCCCCCCCCCCCCCCCCTTCAGGGTTTTATGAATGAACATGTGTTTTTCTCCTCCTTCTCCAGCCGGCGTTGGATCAAGCAGCGACTCCGGCTCCCCGGCGTTGGTGGCGGCGACGGTGGTGGCGATCAAAACGCCCTCACCTCTAGACAGGAGATAAGTGAAGAAACGAGTCGGGAGACATAACACAGCCGAATCACAACCTCCCAACTCGCCAGAACAATCCACCGACTCTGCTAAGATAAATTAGCTCCACCAGCATAGACCCAGCCCCCCCCCCCCCCCGATAAAGACCCACGCCCTGGCTCCCCCCAGCGCAGAACCAGACTCCCCCCAGTAAAGACCCAAGCCCTGGCTCCCCCCAGCGCAGAGCCAAACTCCCCCCAATGCTGCGACCGTAGGCTGGCCCGGGACGTACCTCCGCCTTGCAGCCAGCCGTTGGAAACCACACGATGGAACATGAAAACCTATAACAGAGCGGGACGCCCCGGAAGTCGTCCGACGTCCTGGGACAGACGTCTGAGAACAGCTGAGCAAACACCCTTTGGCCTTTCTCGATCAATATCAGTCTTTGATCGGCGTTTGTCTCCTGGAATACGACTGGGACGAAGGTGAACACATCATCGCGCCACTACGCCACCATTAAGCTAACATTGGAGAACCTCACTGTTTAAGTGTTGCACAAGCGAAGCAGTGAATCGACATAATCAGTCACAGCTGCTTATAATACAATTACACGTCCTAATAACCGAAGGCCCGCCTTGAAAGGAGCGACATTATTCACTCTCCTTAAATCTAACATGAGGCAGCGACAACATGGGAGCGCCGCCAGATATAATCTGAGACGGATTGGACTCTAATGTGTTTGGGAAGAAGGAGAAGTTAGGAGTGGCACTCTGACCTTACACTATTACATCCCTCTGAGTACCGCGCATTCTAAAGTATGTTTTATTATGGAAACATCTGCTAGATTGGACAGGATTGGGATTGAAAATCATCTGAATTAGGATTTGATTTCACTTAAAATGCGAGTCGAGGGCTGAGTTTGGCAGAGACAAAAGACAAAAGAACTACAATGTATAGGACTTTATACAAATGAATGTCGCAGCAATTAAATTAAAGAACAATTAAAATATTAATTTTAATAATTAAATATGTCTTTGTCTGAAAAAGTCAGTACAATGTGATATTAGCCGGCGTGCAAAATAACAAGACCCAGGAGCTAAAGTAAATGCATTAAGTTACATTTTTAGAAAACAGATTTTCAATCTGTCGCTGTAATACCAACAGCTGCATTATGTGTTTAAAATATAGTAAAATAAAATATAGATTTTATACAGCAAAGCTTTTAAGACGCATGGCTGTGCATGTGTGTTCCCCTGTGTTTGCTCACTCAACCGGCCCTGCAGGTTTTCAATGACGTTTCCACAGCTTCAGAACCACCTCTCTGCACGTCGTGGCGCAGTTCCAACCGTCCCCCCCCCTCGCCATGGCGTTCTTGTAAATGACATTTTGTCCCAAGTTATGTATTGTAAATTATGTATATATTTTGAAATAAAGTGCTTTTCTTTTGGTTAGTATATTTCTTTTGTTTTGGTCACCACAACAAAAAAACAGAAGAAGAAGAAAAGTCCTCAGGAGTTACTGCAGGTGTCAAATGACGCATCAACAACACCGGCCTGGCATGGGGTTCGAACTCGCCTCGTTGATTCTCTGTTTTGACCGGAGGCGTAGCTCCGCCCACTGAGGCTAGCCCAGCCAATGAGGCTCCTTTCTGCTCTGTTTCATTGTCCTGAGCCAGCGGCCATGCGCAAATGGCTCCAGAGGAGGGCCGCGCTGTGTCAGTTCTCAGGAAACATATCATTATGTAACGGAATAATGGAGAAGCTCTGATCTTCCGACAGTTTGCTACGACCCAGGTTTTAATTGTCACCTGTGGCGTTGTGAGTTAAAGGTACTGTTGATCACATTTATGGAGGATATTATCGGAAATGATCATGGCTAAATACTAGCTTAGCACACTAGCTAGATTTACGCAAGGTTAGCTCACTGTGCCCATTCACTTGCTGTCTCTGTCACCATTCGTTCGCTAAACAGTCACGTATCTCGTTTCGACGTCTTGTTTGAGCTAACAGCGATTACAAAATGGAAAATTGAAGTTGTGATGCTAGCTAGCTAACGTTAAGGTACTAGCCTCATTTAGCTGTAGCATGAGGTGAACGGTATGGTGCTAGCGGTAGCTAGTTATTTATCCAGGTGGCTGGTGTTAGCAAGCATCTCGAGGAAAGGTTTGACATAAATATCGCTAATGTGCTTCTTTACACTTATTTTTTCAACGTTCTGGATTTAACATTATTTTTAATATCTGTGTACCCGTATATAATGAAATGACACAAGTTTTGGTGACGTCCATGGAGCATAGATGGAACTTCCTGGTTAAATAAAGGTTATTTTAAAAAAACTTTATTTGGCCGCTTCCTGAATGGACTCTCACTGCGTGCGTAAACCTTCCATTGCTTTTTAAATATTACTTAATATTGTTTTCTGCACTATGTGCGTACTGTTGATGTCGTAATTCTGAGTTTGTTGAGTGGAGCTGATCATTTCCCTTTGGGATCATTATTAAAGTATTCTGATTCTAAACTAAAATATTAAATACGCTTTCACAGGGTACAGATTATATAAATTGGGTCACTATAGATCAAGGTGAAGCGTTCGGTTATACAGAACTTCCTTCGGGATCAAGTATACATCTGCTTTTCTAGTTTTTGCATCTCCCAGTACTCCAGAGACGCTGACGTCTGAACGATTCCCAAATCAGTCACGTGGCAGCGAGGCTTCGGACGTCATCGTTTTCGCTTCCTCCCCGAAATGAAGCAATCCTCGATCCGCGCCTCGTGGAAACTCCCCCCACGCGGTTCGACACGGCTCGTAACATCGCTACTAATGTTTTATGCGGTGTTATAACCTTTTCATGAAGCATCCATTATAAAGATGTTTTCTCCTGCCTCCCCAACTATCACGTCTCTGTGTGATCTGTTGATTGTATCCGTGGTAACCTCTGATATTTGATCTGCTCTGTCAGCAGTTTATTCGAAGCCTGGCTGCGTGACATGGACGGTAGAGAGGAGCTCAGAGTCGACGCGGCCCCGTACTGTCCCACATGTGATGGAGGCGAGGCCGCCTGCCGCGGGCTGACTCGCCTGAGCGGGAAGACCCGGAGCCTGAGCGCCTCCTCGGCCACCGGTTCCTCCGACTACAGGTCAGTCATGATCAGGGGCTGACTTGGAGCCTGACCTCTCCGAGGCGACAACAAGCCTGTATGTTGAATTGTATTAGTAGATATAAACACGGGTGTCCCACAGTATTAAACCGGCTTGCTTTCTGTCCACAAGACAGGAGTCGGGTTTCATTGAGAATCATCTCGCCTCCCTCTCCAAATCCTCATAGATATCTGTTCACTCTCTGTATTGTATGCGAAGTCTGTTTGTGTCGTTATCGGCGTTTTGTCTGCTATCAAGCCGTTCGTAACACCTTTACTGACGTCATTTTCTATAAGGAACATTCCGTGAGCATGTTTGGGCATTGCGATCCGAAGCAACGCATCCTTTGACAGGCCTGGTTGAGTTATTGCCCTGAAGCTGTTACACAACAGCCGCTGTCGATTAAAGTTTCTGGAAGAGCACTTTTGAAACAGGTTTTTCACGAGATCTGCGTTGCACCATCTCAAACATTTGTAAGGCGTGCGTGTGTGTGTGTGTGTGCGCGCATGCATGGAGAAAACACGACAAATGGGGCCTGAAATGTTCATTCAGTCATTGTTGTGTCTGCTTGTCACCGCAGTGATGAGGTTTCTTCCAAGGAGTGAGCTTTGGTGAAGATCTTCCACATGTTCGATCAGAGCTCTGTCGTTATTAGTGCATAAATGAGGAAATGAAGACGCTTAGTTACCCAGCGTGTTGAAACACCCCCCCACAAATACGGTGTGGTTGAGTTTACCCTCGTTTAGGAATAACACTTCTGGTTTTGGTAACATCAAAAAAGTGTGATTCATGAAATTAGGTAAATAAAATTCCAAATTTGAGTAGCGAGGAATTCTCTTTTGTTTAGTTAATAGTTACGTGGCGTTAAATCATTCCTCATCGGAGGAAGGCGGAGAATGGTTTCATGTTTTAACCTTAATCAATTTGGTTTGAGATAAATGCATGATTCATTTGTTCAGGAACTTCTTTTTTTATTGTTTGATCTCCTTTTTATCAATGTCTTGAATCTCTCATCTGAATCGAAGATAACGCTGAGGCTTGTAGCCTCACATTTAATCTGGATCATTGAATTTAATCAGACTGTGAAACAGAACCTCTATTTTGTCTGGTTGAACTTTATTTTTTCGACTCAGTTTATTCATTTATTTATTTTTTGCAGAAGACGTGGGTCTAGCTGCTGCTTCATGTGTAACGATGGAACCATCCATCCAGTTCTGTCATGTGAATGGTTTATTCAAATTAAAGAAATTGCCAGTGACGGTGATGATGCTAATTTTTTTTACTAAAATAGTATCAAAAGTCTGAGTACTCTGCATATCAGTCACTCCAAGCTACACCTGTCATTGATTCATGGCGCTTTAGGAGCCTGTTGATGTCTGAGCCTCTGATATGATGGGGTGTGCTGCCATTGCAGAGAATAGCTTTGTTCATAGTACATAAAGACGCCCGTCATATTAGTGGTTATTGAATTTATCGGACTTTACTTCATCGGTTGCAGACGCAGTGTTTGCTTTTCTGACATTTCACAATGCATCTTTACCTTTTGCAAACACCCGTGGAACGTTTTTGAGTAAAGGTTCCAGACTCATTGCTCAGCATGAAAGGGGCGAGATCATTTGGCATGTTTTAACTGTTGTATTATACAATATAATTGACCCATCTGATATCTGCTGATGAAGAATAAAGTCCTCAGGTGGTCTCCGAGTGTCTCAGTCACTGTAGCGTCACTTCTCGCTGTGTTTCTTCAAAACAGGGAAATTACGTTTAGGAGAAACGGTGTGTTTAGACATATAATAAATATAACGCTGACCTTAAATGCAAACAAAAAAACCTTGATTGTCTTGAATAGTGGAAAAAGGAGATGATAGAGTCGTGGACGTGAAGCCAACGTCTGTTTGACATGTCCCTCGTCCGGCACGTCGCTGGAGCGGAGAAGGAGAATAGGTGGACTTTTCTAGATGGGAATAAGGATTCACAGGGAACTCTTCTTCTGTTCAAGTTGCTGTGTCCTATAAATGATTTAATATAACTTTACATATTGCTTCCAAAAAAACCTAATAAATAAAGGGTTATTCTTAAATACTTAATGTCCTCTTCTCTTTCAGGAGGACTCAGTCTCTTCATGGACCAAGCCCTGTGACCACGTTCGGCCCAAAGGCATGCATGCTCCAGAATCCACACGCAGTAATGTAAGTCAGGACAGGGACACCAGAGTGTCTTTCTGTTTGTTGTTATTGTTTTGGTCTTAGACTTGTCAAAGTTCAATTTTTCTGGTCCAGCGTCGAGGTGGCGAGTCACGCTTTCATCAGAGCAGCTTATGTTTCGTACAAATCTGCCGTAGAGGAAGCCTGAGCCGTGGGTTCCCCAAAAGAAATGAAATAATGGAAGTCAGAAAAGCACGCGGAAATGTGGAAATCTGCCAAAAACGCTCACATTGAATACACGTCATGTTGAAAATACATTTTACCCACAGCACAAGCCTATATCAATTACTGAGAAAGTACAAGGAGCTAACTATCAAGATTTTCCCAACACGGAAGAGACGGCCAGCAGTTTGTTTACTTCCTCATATGCAAACTGACAAAGACTTTGGCCCTCGTGTGTATAAACGATCACTTCCTGATGACATAACTGAGGCTCCAACATCCTTCTTCTAAACGTGGACGCTTGTGAGAAGCTCGACCTTCTACTTTGCTCGTATCTCGCGTAACCTTTGAGACTTCAGCACGATGACGTGATCGCGAGACCAACCAGTGGGGGTTTTTTTTTTGGGAAGCTGAAACTACATTCAAGATGTGAGTCTACAAAGGAATTGAGGAAGAACCAGAATCGCTTCAGTATTTCTGTGTGTTGTAATTCTGCATCTATTACACATTCCACAACACCAGAACTTTTGTTTGACAAGTCCCCGCTGCTGCATTTTAGTCAAACCGCATTTCCCACATGATGCCAATGAAAGTAATATCGGTGTTCAGAAAGTGAGTCAGCTCCACTCCCACATTCAGGATTGACAACAGTTCTGAATATTTCCACAAGTTATCAGCATGACGGAGGAGCGTTGGTCTGTCACCTGACCCGGGTGCACTTGAGAACACGATCGGCGTGGATCGCCTGGAGCCCCCTGAAACCAGTCGGGCAACATGTCTGGTTGCTCATTCACAGATTGCCCTGAATTAAACTTTTTGTTCTTTCTGTTTTTTTTTTGTTTGTAGCTCAAACAGCTGCTTGAACGTGACTCTGAAAGACAGCCGTACTGTTTGAGGGAGTTTCCTTTGTCGAATGAAAAGACAAGATGATTATAGATGCGATGAACGAAACCCGGTGCTGGTCGAACAGGCAAGAAGGAGAAGTCGTGTGTTCAGGCCCGGCGGTGCATCATCGGTCCGTGAGGCATTTGTTACCGGGCCGCACAGAACATTAGAATTCTTTTTTTTTTATTATTCATTATCAGTCTGAAGATGTTTTATTTTGAAAAGTGACTTCTGTGCGTAATGACGCACAGACGACTGCATGCGCAGTAACTGGAATCGAGTTTTTTTATTATAATTATTCCTTATTAGAAAGGATTTTTGTTTTAAAATAAATAATTTATTTTACAGAGATGTTGATTATTAATTTATGAACAAAATGTTGTTTATTGTCTGTTAATGTTTGCATTTGACATAAGACCACTGCGAATGATTTATTATTAGACTACGCCAGGACAGCTGCGTCATTAACGATCATCGAGCAAAGGAAGTCTGATAACATCTTTTTCCAGTGTCTAACTGGAACTAACTTTACCAACCCCACCCCCTGCCTGGTCATATTGTTTACCTCTCGTCCCAGGAGTGGCTCCCTGCACTGTTAGCATTCGGCTGCTGTAATGGAAGGACGCTCTGAGCTGTGATCAGAGGTCGAAGGCGTTGAACCGGTCTGTCCGAGCTTTAAACTGCACTCTCTGCTGCTGACAGGTGTGGCTGCAGTACCATCGGATGTGTAGCATTGACTTTGTCATCAGGAGTTGGGGAATTTGTATAGTTGGCCTACAAAGATTCTGCAAACACACCCAGAGAGGAAACCAAATAAAACGTTTTAACGAGTTTCAGACCGAGCCCCTACGCCGTTGGTTTTTGGTTTTGTTGGTCTTCACGAACAAACACGCTGCGGTTCAGAGAGTAGTCGATCACACACGCCGAGTCCTGGCCTCACATCAAGCCTCTGTGTGCGGATTTGTTTTGAAACTGAATTGTGTAATTAACCCTGACAACTTAGTCGGTAGCTTCCGCTCGTTTCCTGGTGCCATTTCCACATTGAACCATTAATTACTCCCAGTCAAAGAATTTTGTAGTGTCCAGGTTGGATAGGATTAGAAATGAGACAATAAGAGGGACAGTGAAGGGTAGACATTTTGGAGACAAGCTCAGAGAGACCAGACTTTGATGGTTTGGACATGTCCAGAGGAGAGACGGGGACTATATCGGTAGAAGGATGCTGAGGATGGAACTGCCAGGGAAGAGGGCTAGAGGTCGACCCAGGAGAAGATACATGGACGCAGTGAGGGAGGACATGAGAGTGGCTGGTGTTGGGGAGGACGATGCAAAGGACAGGGTGAAGTGGAGAAGGCTGATTTGCTGTGGCGGCCCCTCACGGGACAAGCCGAAAGTAGAGGTAGTCAAAGACTTGTGTGGAAAAGCATGTTTCCTTCCTATCTGAAGTAGCGCTATCTCAAAGTGAGTTTACACATGACAGCCTTTTCCAGTATGTGACATTATGCTTTGACGAGAGTCCATCAATGGGTTAAATGTTACTGACTGGCTGCACCAGTCGGTAACGGTGACGGACTGCAGGCTCGCTGTTATTTCTCACCCAGGACTTTCCCTTTCTGTCGCCTGGTTGAATTGTTCTCACTTGGTCCTGAAATAAAAAGTCTTGTTTTTCAGGCTTTACAAAAGATAAAGTTGAAGCTTTAAAAAAACAAAAGAAGTCCTGAATGGGATGAACTGGAGACCGTGGTGTATTTCTCATGCATTCTCGATCCCCTGAAAAAGTCATTTCCGTAATCCTTTATACAGGAAGACGCATTGTGGTTGAACGAGTTGGCTCTGTTCCGGTGGATGTTCTAGTTTTAGGGACTGTTTAGAGTCACACCTGTCCAATGAGGACAGCCCTTCCCAGAAGTGGGCGTGGTCAGCATGACGGCGTGGGCGGGGGCTGAGATGAAGTCAGCCTTTAAGATGAGCTAGAGCTTAAATTGAGCAGCAGAGTGTGTCGGGACGGTTTTACCGCTAAGCCCTGAGCAGGATAAATATATCCTGGGTGAATCCAGCTGGAAGGGGGGGTGGGTGGGTGGGGGGGGCTGTCGGCTGATCCCGGAGCTCCGCCGCAGCGCGAGAACAGACGACCGGCGGTTGACTCACGCCTCTCAGCCACAACGCGTGAACTGGCTCAGTTGTTCCTGCTGCTCTACGAGGTGCAGCGTTGGAGGAAGTTGTTGGCGGTAGAATGAGCCACCGGGGCCGAGCGGCGATCCCCTGAGGCGACCTGACGCCGCATCCTTACATGTGTGCAGCCATGAAGTACAACCAGTGCATCCTGCAGGACGCTCCCGGCAGCAACAATGAGAACAAAGTGTGGAAATGGTGAGAGCAGCGATCCCGTCTCGTAGATCTGAGCTGATCTTTGACAGCACGCCGTTCCTGCTCAAGACCGCCTGCAGGCGAGCGTCGGTGTCGCAGCGTGAAACGGATGTATGGCGTTCCCCGTTGGGCTGATGTCAAGGTTCAGACGCTACAGATCAAGCCTTGTCGTAGCAGTGTGGACCCAGGGTCAGGGAATGAAGGGGGGGGGGGGGCGCTGTGGGAGCTTTGAAGCGGTCGGATGAGCAGAGCGACCATGAAATGATCAATTTGCTGTGCTTGAAACGCCAATGAAGATTTGCTTTGCTTCCTGTGTTTGCATTTGAATCCGGGTTAGCGCGGGTTCACTCGTCTGTCTGTCCTCGTGTAATCTGTGTAGTCCCGCCTGCACTAGAACCTCTGCGGCGCAGCGCGTTCTGATACCGGCGTCCGCTGCCTCTGAATCCGAGCGCTCAGAGAGCCTGAGAAAAGGATACGTGCTCGGATGATTCTTTCTGGTGTCGTTTGCACGTCGGCCGGTGTTACGTTCTCAGGGAGACGACGTCGATGCGTCTCGTGTCTCATCTTGTTTTTTCTTGCTCCAGGTAGTCACAATCGCTGCCACAGTGTTTACTGTAATTGTTTTACTGAACATGTGTGAAATTATTTATTAAAGCAGCGTCCCCGGGTGAATGCAGCGTCCCCGGGTCACAAACTGTGGGGACGTATTTCCAGCGGCTGCGCGTGAACGGAGGGAACTAGTGTGTGCTGAAACAAGCTTGACTGTGTCACGCTTGCAAATTCTGATGTAACGGAATTGAGTCGATCTGTGGCAGCGCTTTTCAGGTCCGAGTCGATAATCGTCTCGTCGTTCTCTCGTTTAGTCGGAGAAGCTGAAGGTTGTGCTGCTCGACCTGTCGGGGAGCGATGCAGCCGACGCGAGTGTAGAAAGGAAGTCAGGATCAGGATCAGGACTAGATTCTTGAACTAGACTCGGCCTGTTTTCCAATCGGCAGCTTCTGTGTGGCAGAGCATGAGCTGGTGTGTGGTGTGTACCGGTACTGTCTGTGGTGTGTACCGGTCCTGTCTGTGGTGTGTACCGGTACTGTCTGTGGTGTGTACTGGTACTGTCTGTGGTGTGTACCGGTCCTGTCTGTGCTGGGTTTGTAGCCGTTAGCTACTAAAATGTGATTTTTGATTTTCTTTGGCGCTCTGGATTTTAATGCCGACTCTTAGTTTTGTCTTGTTTCTCCTTCAAGAGCATCTACAAAAAGGTTCAGGGACTTAATTGACCCCCCCCCCCCCCCCACTAACATTTCTGTCCTGGCTTTTATCTCGAGGCTACGACAGTGGGGGGTTTATTTGGGTCTTTCTGCCAGGGAGCCTTTGGTTTAAAGTGGACAGGCTGTCCTGACTGTGCTGAGCAATAATCTTAATTCATCCAGGATCTGAATTAATGATTAGTTATTGCCCCCCCCCCCCCCCTCACCTGGCTGTTGTGCTTGTGTGTTCAGGCACATTCAGGACCCTGCCAGCCAGAGACTGACGTGGAACAAGCCACCAAAAAGTGTCCTTGTCATCAAGAAGATTCGAGATGCCAGTCTGCTGCTGCCTTTCAAAGAGCTCTGCGTGTTCCTCACGGAGGTCGGTTCCAGGCGTCCAGCGGACTGCAGACACGGACTGCAGATGTATCGCTAATGCTGCGCTGCTGTTGTTGTTGTTGTGTTTTGTCTGCGTGTTGCTGTAGGTGAAAAAATTGATCGTTTACGTAGAAAAGAAGGTTTTGGAGGATCCAGCCATTTCGGGTGACGAAAACTTCGGGGCCGTAACTAAGAATTTCTGCACCTTCAGGGAAGGTGTGAAAACCAGATCGTCTTGTTGCTTAAATCAAAATCCTTTAGGATGTCGGCTCAGGTATTCAGGAGGCTCGCCCCTCTCTCTCCCTGTGCTCAGATCTGGACGACATCTCCAACCGCGTCGACTTCATCATCTGCCTGGGTGGCGATGGGACTCTGCTCTACGCATCGTCGCTCTTCCAGGTGTGTAGCTGGGAGCTTCGTGAGGTCTCCTGACTGCCGTGGCCTACTGCAGCCGTCCTCCTGTCCTTATTTGCAGGAGAGCGTTCCACCAGTGATGGCTTTTCAGCTCGGCTCGCTGGGCTTCCTGACGCCTTTCAAGTTCGACACGTACCAGTCTCAGGTCGCCCAAATTGTTGAAGGTGAAGAATGTTCTGAACCGTTTGCCAGGCTCTGCCGTTCTGCAGCTTAAATGCTGTTTACATTCAGGCTGGGATTTGTCGTACTGGTCGTTAAGGCTCCTTTAAGTGACTGAATATTTTGAATGCATCGGCACGATGCTCTTCTTAAAGAGATTTTAGATCTAAATTAGACTTTAAAAAAATAAAATAAAAATAATTTCATGCACTGCCAGGCAACACTGCCATCGTCCTGAGAAGTCGCTTGAAAGTGCGGGTGCACAAAGCTCACTGGGAGAAGAAAGCCAGAGTGGATGAAAAGGGCATCATCCTGACAAACGGAGACGTTGAGAGCAGCAGGAAAGCCGTGCAGTACCAGGTAACGTTCACACCGCGAAACCTCCGTAACAACAGGGTCCGACTGACGTTCACACCCCGAAACCGCCGTAACGCCAGGGTCCGACTGACGTTCACACCCCAAAACCGCCGTAACGCCAGGGTCAGACTGACGTTCACACCCCGAAACCGCCGTGACGCCAGGGTCAGACTGACGTTCACACCCCGAAACCGCCGTAACAACAGGGTCCGACTGACGTTCACACCCCGAAACCGCCGTAACAACAGGGTCCGACTGACGTTCACACCCCGAAACCGCCGTAACGCCAGGGTCCGACTGACGTTCACACCCCGAAACCGCCGTAACGCCAGGGTCCGACTGACGTTCACACCCCGAAACCGCCGTAACGCCAGGGTCCGACTGACGTTCACACCCCAAAACCGCTGTAACGCCAGGGTCCGACTGACGTTCACACCCCAAAACCGCTGTAACGCCAGGGTCCGACTGACGTTCACACCCCAAAACCGCCGTAACGCCAGGGTCAGACTGACGTTCACACCCCGAAACCGCCGTGACGCCAGGGTCAGACTGACGTTCACACCCCGAAACCGCCGTAACAACAGGGTCCGACTGACGTTCACACCCCGAAACCGCCGTAACAACAGGGTCCGACTGACGTTCACACCCCGAAACCGCCGTAACGCCAGGGTCCGACTGACGTTCACACCCCGAAACCGCCGTAACGCCAGGGTCCGACTGACGTTCACACCCCGAAACCGCCGTAACGCCAGGGTCCGACTGACGTTCACACCCCAAAACCGCTGTAACGCCAGGGTCCGACTGACGTTCACACCCCAAAACCGCTGTAACGCCAGGGTCCGACTGACGTTCACACCCCAAAACCGCTGTAACGCCAGGGTCCGACTGACGTTCGCACCCCAAAACCGCCGTAACGCCAGGGTCCGACTGACACGTGAAGGCTGCTTCCTGTGCTTGTCCTGCAGGTGCTGAATGAGGTGGTGGTGGACAGAGGACCGTCCTCCTATCTGTCCAATGTGGACCTGTTCCTCGATGGTCACCTCATCACCACGGTGCAGGGAGACGGTGAGTGTCGGGTCATCTTCTCGGCTCGTCGTCCAGAGATCCTCTCCGTCCAGCAGCAGGCTGCCCGATCGCTGTTGGACGTCGCTGTGGCTGCCGAAGGCTTCATATTTTGGGGCGCCTGAGCGAAACACGCCCACGTATATTTTTAACATTATTATTTGTCTTGTTTTGGGGGGAAATATGAAGCTTTTGTTATTTTGTGTGTTGACTGCTTAGAACACAACTTAAAAACTATCATCTGCCGTCTTTAACAAATTGTTTGCACATCATCTGCCGTCGGGTCTTTTGCTGTTTAGAACATTTTTGCATTTCCATGGCAACAATATACCTACTCTTAAGGAAGAAACGAGGTTTGTATTTGAGGCTCACCCTATAAACTGTTTTAAATTAGAATTAAAAATAGAGGTTTGCATATATTTCATCATTTTAAAGTAAGTTTCCTTTCACTGGGATGAAGCTTTTCATGCGTTGCGTTTCAACGTTTTTACATTCTCACCCGGTGAATTGAACACAACGCGTCTCTCTCTGCCCCGTCAGGCGTGATCGTGTCCACGCCCACAGGAAGCACGGCGTATGCCGTGGCGGCGGGGGCGTCCATGATCCATCCCAACGTGCCGGCCATCATGATCACCCCCATCTGCCCCCACTCGTTGTCCTTCAGGCCCATCGTGGTGCCTGCCGGGGTGGAGCTCAAGGTATTCACACCGAGTGTTTCACTTTGGTTTTGGCCGGAATCAGAAGTCCGCCATTGATGTCCGATGTATTTTTGTTGCTTGTCTTCCTCCTCTGCCCAATTGGCATCGCAGAAGCGACTCCTCTTCAGCTGCACTTAACTTGATGAAGAAGGAGTTTATAAAGGGCCATTATGTTCGAGATGCATCGCGACCGAGTATTGAATTTAGCGTTCATGTTTTCTTTTCTTGTGTTTAAGATTATGCTCTCGCGTGATGCCCGAAACACAGCCTGGGTCTCCTTTGATGGACGAAAGAGACAAGAGATCTGCCACGGAGACAGGTTAGTCCACATACCCACGTCCCCGGCGAGGGATAATGAGTTTAACGTGACATCCTGAGCGAACCTGCTTCCTGGTTCTCTCACCGAGCGGCACATCGTTTCGGGTAATTGGAAGAACAAAACCCCATTGTTGCCTCACAAGGAAGTTTCAGTGTCACATGTCAACACACACCCTCTTTGGTATTTTGGATTGCACAAATCTGGATTTTCCTTATTCATACTTTCCAACCTTTGTAACACAAAGCACTCCCCACCCCCCCCCCACCCCACTCCTTTTTCAGCATTAGCATCACGACGTCCTGCTTCCCTGTTCCCTCCATTTGTTTCCGGGACCCGGTCAACGACTGGTTCGAGAGCCTTTCCCAGTGTTTACACTGGAACGTGAGGAAGAAGCAGAACTACCTCAGCTCGGAGGATGAAGAGTTCTGAGGGAGTTTTCGCACTCAAAGTCTTCTTCAGGGTCTCCTGGACTTCTAGGCCTCGGTTCGGCTCGATCGAACGCTGTGCCGTCGTTTCTTTGTGATTCCTCACAGTGCTGTTGTAAGGAAAGAAGCGCTGGCTCCAAACTTCCGTGATCCAGAATGAATGTGTGGCAGGAAAACTGAGGCAAACTCCTCATTCTTAATTACTCGGTGAAATAAGTCATTTTTAAATAAGTAAGTTATTAAAGCTGTTAAACAAAACACTCTAAATGAACAAAGTCAATAAGATCAAATCGGTGTCCTCAATTATTTTTGACTGAAGAGGAAATTAAAAGGGACAAATAACAAAATGCTGTCTTGAGTTCAACCCCACTTCCACAAAAGCATGGGCGTGATTTAAAATGCCAGCCAGAATGCAACGATTTTTAACCTAAATGTAACTGATTACAGCACAAAGACGAGATATTTAACGAGAACGCTGAGAAACTCTACAAAGAATAACCTTGTTCTGCGTTTTGGAAGAGGATACTGCTTGAATTCTGATCCCTTCCTGGTTTCGGCCTGATTTCAGATAAAGTTTGTAATGAAAGAAAATCAATGAAGTGGAGGTCCGACTTTAGGAATAGTGACTTTGTACTGATCTCAGCTCAGCTGGATGTCAAAAAAAAATAATTGTGGAATTGGGTTAAAAATGGACACTTTAAATTAAACATGTATCAAAATTAAAATCAAATGTTAAAAAAAAACTTTGACTGGGAAAAAAATATAAATAAAATATCTCATTGATTTCTAAACCCTTTTATTTCACCCTCTTTGAGCCTCATGCTACTCATAGAACCAGGGTTGCACACGTAACTAACTGCAGGTGATTAGTGAATGGAGTTTGGCCTCACTATCATTTCTGGATTGTCTGTATTTTTCTTGATATGATGGAAATTGACCTCAAAGTCAAAATGCAGTTTGTAAATGGAAGCATTTTGACTCTTAATGTCAGTAAGTAATATATAATAATATAATATGAGACTAAGAGAACAGTCAGCTATTGGATGGCAGTGATTGCACTTCTCTGGGTTATATCAGGTACAGTTCCACCACTTGCTCTCAGACGGGGTCACATCTAATAAACAACACACGCTGGTTCTGTCACTCAAAGCTGATCGGCTTCTGTTAATCAAATCAGAAGACGCTGATGTGATCAATAGAAGACAGATGCTGTAGGTGGGAAGAGCAGCTTTCCACTTGGCCTTCTTGCCAATAGCAGTCGTGGCTGTAGCCTGTGCCTTAAGCTAGCATCATCAATGTCGGGAGCTTCTTCTCAAGGTCGTCATCAGATGAAGCTGCACAGATCTGATTTGTGCGTTTTTATGTTACCCACGCTGCTTTGCAGCACATGACTTGTGATTTGCGTAGTGTGTGGTCGGCATGTTGGGCAGGAGACACAAGGCTGCATTGAATCCAGCCAGTTTTTTTTTCATGTGCCCGAAGCCATCGCTGAGCTCTGTTGGTTCTCTATTGATGTGTGTGTGGGCCGTGGGTAATGTGAGGTTTTGTGTCTCTCCATTAAGGAATTATTTAAGGCATTGGTGGATCAGTTCTCATCAGTTATAAAGCCCGGTTTGTGCGGAACACTTAAAGGTTGATGTACATAGAAATATATGTGTGTTGTCGTCGCTCTAATGGACCAGCGGAGCTTGGAGAAGCAGAAAAGGCAATCATTCCTCTTCTATGTAGAGTATGTCTAATAATCCGTTTACAATGCATTGTTGCTGAAAATATGTCCATTGGAGACTTTTGTACAGGAATCAATTCTTCAGTTCTTTCTTTTTCTTGTTTGATTTCTCTGAATGCAGTAAAGTGCCTTCAGAGAGAGCCAAATCCTTCTTCAAAATGCATTCCAGATCTACTTGAGTCGTTCAGATTTCAGATGGAGCTCTTGAAACTGTCTCGAAAGAGACGCTGGAATCTGCTGCAGTTTGCTTCAAACGCGAGTCCCAATGAGCCCAAAGACACAATTCTGACTTCTTTCTATGAAGCTTTGTCAACTCCTGAAGTGCTTTTCAACTTTTGTACGGCCTCAAACTTTTTTTTTTTAATCTGTAATTTTGTTAATATTTCTGACATAAATCCTGATATTTTTTTCAATGCACTTTAATAAAGACAAAATATAACCAGGAATTGTTGACGCGTCTATTTTATCAACGTGTTCCGTGTCTTGTGTCGAATAGAACGTCCAAGCAATCAGCCTTGAAATTTTATTAAGAACCTTCAATGAAAAAAAGAAATGCAGGTAAGATTCCAGTGTTCCAAAGACATAGTGAAATCAATGCAGATCACATTTAGGATAAAAAAAAAGAGTAAAGCAACCTATAGTAACTCGATTTTTATTGCAATTTATAGGAAAGAAAAAGCAGATTTTAAGATTAAAGGCTCATTGGAAATAGGATGTTGGCTGTACAAAAAACATATTTTTGTGCCGATGAACAACATTCACATTAAAAACCATTCTCCAATCTTCTAAGGCATTTTATGCAGTCTGATTCTGGGTGCTTCACGTTACACATTCAGGCACGACGACATGGAACTGTGTTGCTTTATTGATGCTCGATTGGGGATGATTTCTGGGATGACGTCGAACAAACGAGCTCCACGGCCTGCAGGTGAGCTCTGAAACCCCCCCCCGGCCTCAGGATGCAGCAAGCGTCCAGATATTTTATCACTTGCTGGCTGCAAACACTGAAAGTTTACAAAAGGCAACATCAACTTATTTCCCAGAAAACGGGACGTCATCGAGACGACATGGAGGAAGTGGTTCAGGATATTTAGAAATCAGTGAAGACACGCCGGTTAGTTAATACCCCCTTCATGTGGTCTGTCTGTTTTGTCCTAACTGAAACCGAGAAAAGCCGAGCGGGATACTCACTCCTCTCCCTCAGTCCTTGGCCGAAGCTGTGCACCAGCCTGACGAGGCCGCAGAGCAAAACCACTTTGATCAGCAGCGAAATGAGCGCCCCGGTGACGGCGGCCGCCTCCAGCGTGTACGTGCTGTCCTGGAACCATTTCAGTATCACCTGCAATTAGAAAGCGAACCCGTTCCCGAAGGTGCAGGCCGTCATACGGACGTGCGTCGCTGCGTCACAAGACCGACGGCGGGAGCTTTAGAAGACTGGATCAAGCTTCAGCCATGTTCTCAACTCGAAAGGAAGTATTCTGAAAACCTGTCAAGCAAGTTTTTGTGTTGTGCTGCTTCAAGTGAAACAAAAAACAAGCCCATGTCAATGAAAACAATCTCATTGTTCAAGTGTCAAATCACATCTGATGTTTTTAATCCCTACAAACTAATCTGACGGCGTGCAACGAAAGCCCCTCCCTGTTGGCGACTGCGTTTATTATACCCACATAATTTAATGACAGATTTTTGGAACGCTTTACGACCGGGCCGTGATTTGGAACGTGAACTGAATGACTGCATGCAAGAACATCGTGTTCCGTGAAGCCGTAAATGGAGCTGCACGCAGACATTTATCACCTAGACGAGAAGAACGCGGTCAGTTCGGCGTAGGAACTTCGACGGGTTATAGTTTCATGTGAATACGCAGGTATAATACGCAGGTATTAAACTGTGCTGCTCGGTGTCCAGCAGGTCAGATTCATGACTCCCGCTCACGGACGAGCTCTGGCGCCGCCTGAATGCGACGCGTCTTCCTGTTAGGTCACGTTGCTGCGCGCCTCCGACTGCCTGCTGCTGTGACCGAACACCAAATCATCAAATGTGTATTCATCCTCATCTGAAATTAGACCCATCCGCCCCAGCTGCTGTAGGAAATGACAGCGCCCGTTTTACATTCCATCGCACAGCCGAGGGCAGTGCTGGCGTGACGTCTGTCTTTCCGTAAAGTCTCTGACAACAACATTTAAAACCCGCATCATCATGACGTTCATGCAGATCCAGACACCTGGAGGAGGAACTCGCTGTTCGCTCACCGTGTACATCAGGTAAATGAAGAAGGCAACTTGGGGAAGGTTCTGCACCATGAAGACCCAAACTAAGACCTTGGCTTCCTTTAAAACCTGAAAAGCAGCAGATCAACGCATTCTTCAGACCCCCTCCCCCTGCTGATTACAATCCGTTCAGCTCTTTGAGAGGTTCTAGAGACGATGGATGAAGCGCACTCACAGCGACAGCGCCGACGGCGGAGGTGAGCAGGGCCCACGCCACCCCGACGGCCAGGATGATGCTGTTGGCCGTGGACCAGGCCGAGTCCGTCGTCGTGATCAGGATGCAGAGACACAGCTGAAACGCACCAACAACAGACCGCCGTCTCTTACTGGCGACAGATCGGCAGACGTGCTGCAGAATCGATACCTGAGCCTGCAGGTCAAAGGTCACCATGGAGAAACACAAGTTCAGCAGGAAGTACTGCTCCTGGAGGCTCTCCAGGGCCCCGCCCACACGGAACGCCATCATGTTGGGCCTCTGGATGAGCAGTGTGGTGCAGGCGACGTGGATCACGCCCAAACACATGATGCACACGAAACGAGGCTGCAACACACACACACACACACACACACGACTGACTGTTCACACTGCTGGAGTCGATTCAACCTGTTCACCGTTAGACATGCGATGGTGACCCCTAATGGTGGAGCTGCGTCTCCTCCCGGCCTGATGGACACAGCGATCGGCAGCGTTGACTCGAGGCCGGCTCGCTTTCAGGGCGCACGCTGAAGTGGACCCGTCGACTTTCTACACGAATCCTGTCACTGTGCGTCAGACTCCGCCCCCTCCTGTCACCCACCAGCAGCTCCTGCCTGCCGCCTGAGCCCAGCACAGTGAAGTTGACCACCGATCGCACCATCACCACCAGGATGCCGAGGACGAACGCCACCAGCTCCTGTCTGTTCTCCTGCATCACGCCCCGGCTGATGTAGTAGATGCAGAACACTGCAGGGAGCAGAGCAGAGACACACACACACACACACACACACACACACACCAGTACTGTGTCGTTCATGAAGCAGCGTTCTCATTCACGGGCGCATTAAACACACGTATAATGGTGGCTTAAAAAACAACTAGAAAACACATCCTGTAAAATATGCATTCAATTCACTCACCAAAAATCACAGTCATAAAGAGTCCGATATGAACTATCATGAAAAATGTCTTCTGGATCTGATACAGAATGATGACTGGAAAAAATATTACATTTTAACATTAAAACCCATTTATGGATTCAAAGGTCAGTTAAAAATACACATCAAGTCTGAGAGGTTTAGTTTTTTGCTTATTTTCTTCTCTAATAATAATAATAATAATGCTTGATTTTATATATATATATATAAACCACCTGCGCCCCGGTGGCGCAGGTGGTTTTCATGTTAAAAAAAAATTGGAAACAAATAAAATAAATACACATCAACTCCGATTCACTTTAACTTTTCATGTTTGGTGTATAAATACCATCTAATAATGTAGATAAAATAAATATAGGATGATTATTTTTTGGTTTGAATCAATGTAGGGGGGGGGGGGACTGAGCTGCTTAGTCTCAGTCCCCCCCCCCCCACATATTCCGACAAGCTGGATGAGCGACACGGTGAAATTGTCCTCGTCAGAAACGTTGTCGGAGCTGTCATGTCTGCTCTCTGAGTGCTTTTCTGGTTATAATTATTATTATTATCATCATCAGCATGAGTTTTGTTATTGTAGTAATTATTATAAATACTACAAACAGTAGTTTTCTATTCTAACAACTGTTATTGTTACTATGGTTGTACATGTTCCTCTCTCCACACCTCATGGCCTATCTTTATCTTTCCCATCTGTCTCTCACCCAACGAGTCAGAGCAGAAGGCTGCCCCCACCTTGAGTCTTGGATCTGCTCGAGGTTTCTGCCCATTAAAGGGCACTTTTTCCTCACCAGTCTCCATGACTGTAAGTGCCTCTGTGTAACTTTGGTTGTGATTTGGTGCGATACAAATAAAACTAGAAAGACAATCAGAGATTGCAGACCCTCGCCTCCAATAGACTATTGGATCTTGTGAGACAGTAAACAGGGCTTCCGGATCAGAGGGGCCAAATCTGCTCTAGCTTGCTGCTCCGGAACGTACTACAAGACTCCTTCTGGACTCTTTTTCCCATCATGCCATTCGTGTCCCTCCCTCTTAAAGTGGCAGTTTACAGTACAGGCACAATTCCAGATGTAAAAATAATTCTAGAATCTGGATCCAGATCCGGATCAACGCCATTCTCGGGGAGGACCGAGCCACGGACAGAACCTTGCTTGTGTAAAAATTCCAAGTCGATTAGGTTACTAGTTTTTGAGTTATGCGCGCGGACAGACCAGCAAACAGACAAACAAACAAACGGACAAACAGACAGACAAACGCACCCAATTGCAATACCCTCGCTTCCTCTTCGGCGAGGGTAATGACCCGACATCAAAAACACAAACCTACTTGTGCAGCTCGTTCAGAATTATTGATGACACATCTAATGTCTAACTTCACCGTGAACATTTTCTGTTTTTTTCACTGTTAGTGTAACTAAAACCTGAAATGTGGACTGTTTAAGGTGTCAAACTGAGTTTGCTGAACTTCTGATGACGTTTTTGTCATTTTCCTACAACTGTTTGAGGGTTAGGGTTAAACACACATCCTCCTAAAACCTCATCACATGATAACACGAAGAAGAGGAAAAAAAAAACTTCCGCTTTCTGCCGCCTGCCTCTCAAATGGATGTAGCAAGAAAACCGGCTTCCTGACGGCGCCGACGGTGAACGACTTTCTATTCTGCCATGATGGTACCGGTACTCACATAGTCCGACAAGCTGGATGAGCGACACGGTGAAATTGTCCTCGTCAGAAACGTCTGTGTTCATGTGCTCCTTGTAGATGCTGGACACGGTGAGGCCCAGCAGCACCAGCAGAGAGGCAACGGTGAAGCAAAAGTAGAGCTTGAGCAGACATGACAGCTCCGACCACGACTTTATCTGCAAGAGGGCAGCGATGAGAGCGTAGAATACGTCAGGAACAAAGGCACGTTGGCCTCTACTTCACAAAGCAGCTCACCGGTCCGCAGGGGGTTGGGATGAGTTCGTGGTGTCTGGGCCTCAGGTTCGGAGACAGAAGGTCTGGACTCTCCGGTGGCTGACCAGAGATCTGGTTGCCCAACAAAGGACTGCGACATAAAGAAATCAAGTTGTTAAAGGCAGATTATGCAGGTTTTTTCATGCACAGCGCAAAATGAGTGTGAGATAAATATTCATTCATGTACATATGATAGATACGGACCAAGTAAAACTACCAAACACTCACAGAGCACATACCTCCACCTACAACGCTGTCACTGTCATCTGGTAAGCTAATATTGTCCAGACCACAGCAAATGCTACTTGACTTTTAGTTACTTTTATTCAAGCAGCAAGTTTGTTTTCTCGATTGGAAACGATGCACGAGTCTCTCAGACGGATGACGATGCAAAAAAGATTTATCAGCTTTCATTTGCATTTGAACAAAACCTGGCATGTCCAAAGTTATTCTTACCCTTCTCTGCGGCTGCTGTGAATCTTGATTTTTCAAGGTGCCGTTTACAGCGATTAGGGATGTTACAGAATCATTTTTGAAATGCCACTTTTTGTTCAAAAGCAAATAAAAGCTGAAACATGTTTTTTTTTCTCTCTGCAACAATGTTTCTTAGGTACTTAGACTCATTTTAGATCTTCAAGGGGTTTTGCATATTTTCAATTGAATGAAAGAGCTCAATCAAATCTGTAAACAATATCCTACAAACATAAAACTCTGTAGAGCGTTAATACGATCAGGACTGGAGGAGCCTAAATTATCTAATTGGAAAGAAAATTAATTTCCTATTGAACCTTGGCATTATTAGTATTATTATTATTCATTCTGAGGTGTAAATAAAGGACGTGCAAGAGACCATTTCTCCGTTTCAATTCACTTTTTTATTTTATTTATTGTATCATCTTTATTAGCGACTTTCAACAAGTGTCAGGTTAAAAGAAGAATCGTATTTAATCATCGGACTCTGAGATCAACTCATTGGATCTAGCGTTATTGTGTCGAGGGTAACGTTCACTACAAGCTGCTCCCCTCACCTCAACTCGTCCGTCATCGCTGGGAACCCCGTAAAACCCGCCGTTTACATTCCTGCGTCCCGTTACTCTCCTCCAGCGGGTCTCGGTTTCACGTTGACTTCCCTTCGCAATGTAAACAGGAAGTAGAGTGTGCCGGAAGAAGACTTCTTCTTCTGCTGCTGATTAACCACCGCCTCCTGGTCCTTTGCTGCCCCCTGGAGGAGAGCGGGTCTCGGTTTCACGTTGACTTCCCTTCGCAATGTAAACAGGAAGTAGAGTGTACCGGAAGAAGACTTCTTCTTCTTCTGCTGTTGCTGATTAACCACCGCCTCCTGGTCCTTTGCTGCCCCCTGGAGGCGAGCGGACGGAATTTAATTGGTGCAGTTTTAAAACTCGAACTGGTTTATTCTGTCTTTTATGCTCATTGTCCTACCGAGTAGGTTAAAATTAACGCCATTATAAATAACCTTGCAAAAAGCAGTGGACATATGGCTCTGAGTACAGCGGAGAAAGGAGAGATTAGAAGTATGTATGCAGAAGACAAATTGTTCAGCGTATTGATCAAATCGGCTACGCGAGCAGAAAACAAATTCTAACGTATCACAATGCATTTATGTTGCATATGGGCACGCCTCGTCGAGTACACTAGGTGGCAGGGCCTCACCATTGGTCCTTTCGTGGATCGTAATGCAGTTCTTTTCTTAAGTCCTTTTTTCTAGTTGTACTTGAATTAGATATTTCGGAAACTAATGACTCCACCATATGTTAAAAATTACTGTTGTACTTCTGTAAATGGATAGATTTTAAAATATTACCTATAAAGCGATAATGGTATGAGTCCTAAATACTTCTCTGATTTACAGGTAGGGCCTGGTGCTTCCAAAACAGCCCTGACTCATCGAGGCGTGGATGATGATGATGAATATATTTATTAGATAGAATGTTAGCATACAAGTACAGTCACACAGTAGCATGTATTACAGTACAAGTACAGTCAAACATCCTGTCTAAGAGGAGCATTTCAAAAAAGCCCTTGAGGTCTTGTTTCCATTGAAAGTACATAAATCATCGACATTTAACAATACAAATAAACCAAAACCAATATTAAATTACTCCAGTAAAGGTGTGCTGTGGTATGTGGAACAGCGACACGAACAGCAGCGCCTTTATTATCGTGTTCCTCATACCATTCCTGAACCATTTTCTTTCTTTGCGGTAGGGTGACTTATTCTGATGAAATAGGTCCTTTCCATCAGGCAGCTATTCAAGAACAGGTGATACATTGTCTGCCACAATGCCCAGGTAGGGTGGTACATTTCACAGTAATGCTGACAACGATGTAAGACCCTCAGCAGAACATCGCCAAAAGCATCACACTGCCTCCGTTGGCTTTTGTTCTTCCCATCATGCACCCTGGTGCCATGAATTCCCCAGGTAAGCTACCTACACGTGATCCAGCTCTGATGGAAGGAGGTTATCATGGGCACCCTGATTGGTTCGCAGCCCAAATAGCATCAGACCACATTTGTTAGATACTGGTTACTGCAGGCCAGGGACCCGGCAACTTCTAACACGTCAGCTTTGAGGACAAATGTCCACTTGCTCCCAAATATATCCCACGATCGGGTGCTATAGTAAAGATTAATGATCTTTTTATCCATTGCAGGTGTTGTTTCGGTGCTGCCCATCCACCCGTGCAGAAAGCTTCCTCGGTACCTGATTTATTTATCTCAACTAAGTCAGGGCTTACTCACACACACACTCACACACACACACACACACACACACCACATTGTTTCTACCATGACTGTGTTATTGTGCCGTTTACAGTGAATGCTGAATTTACGATCATTTAATAATTTGGACAGACAGTCAAAAGATGCAGTGAAGCCATTTTTGTATGAATTATACAAAATAGGAAGGAAGATGTAAATTTGATAATTTGACACTTTAAAAGCCTGGTGATATTTTAATAGTAGGAAGACAATATTAGCAAACACAAGATGGCTTTGCACCTTCGGCACATAAGACAAAATAATGTATTCAAAGCCATTCTTCAGTCAATGGTTAGCAGATTTTATATTTAAATAATGATGCAACATTAAGGAACACGAATCAATGGAATGAAACCTCACATGATGTTTGGGCAAATGTAAAAATGTAAACAGGCCGATAGTTACTGAACAATAGTGCTGGGTGTGTCAGACCCAGCAGTGTGTGCTACAAGGTATTTGTAACATCACAGGAGGTAAAATACATAGAAGTTCACATCAGTCAGCCAGAAATGAAAAATGATTTCAGATGAGAGTTTAAATGTCTTTGAACATTAAAAAAAAAGGCATCCAGTTGATTTTATTTAACCTCTGGAGCAATTAAATGTGAACTCACATCTGAACACACTTTCTAATGATTGTCTGATGACAGCCTGGGTGTGACGTCATCATGAGTCGTCCGGATTGTCCTGATAATGACAGGTTGTTTTTACAGTTCCATGACGACAACTATTGCTGACGACACTTTTCACTATCTCCTTCATCGCGCTGACCTCAAACGTTGTCTCGTGGCAGCTGCGTCAAGTGGACTGAAGTCACACCGGAACAACATTCACAATTCCCGACACAATAAAAGCTTTATGTGCGAGTTACTAATTCTTAGATACAATGATAATTTGTTTAAGTCAAAAACAAATAATGAAGTCTTACTATTATCCGTGCAATCCTTACTATAGGGCGTGTCTGTCCCACTCTGTTAGTGGCGAACTCGCGGACGGAGGTTTTACTTTGAAGCTGCTTCCGGTAGGTGTTCCGGAGTTAGCTTGCTAGCTTGCTACCCAGCTTGGGAGACACGCCTCGCCTCACTACGATCAGTGCAATGGGAGAAAGAGATAGCAATGTCCATTCTTGTGTTCTAGCGACCGGTGGCTCTTAACAGCGGCTGCAGTGCGTGGCTGGAAGCCCCGCTGGCCTTTTAGCTTCCGGTTCCTGTGCAGACAGGGTTCTCGTTCGCTCCGGTTCCGCGGTGGCCCCCCGCGGTGACCTCCGCGACCAGCCCTGCGGGACACGCTCCTTTGTTCCCTCCTGACAGAGGTAAGAGTTCGTCCTCTTCTCTATGATCGTGAAGCACATTCACACATAACTGCACTGATTGACGTGTCTGGTGGGATTCGAGCCGTCATCCTCCTGTCTGAGGACTCAAACGAAGACGTCTGCAGGTTTTATACAAAGTTAAAAAAAAAAAAAAATGCCTGAAATGAGACGTTTACGACGGTTCTATGGAGTTGTATGAAATACGGTCATTCTCCTTTTGGTGCTGAAACTGAGTCAGTTCTATGCTAACGGGATAAGAACACTTGAAAAAGATCAATTCAACAAATACCCCCCCCCCCCCCCCCCCCCCCAAAGACTTCTGGGCTTACTGCTGCGACCGACGTTGTTCTGATCAGGGCAGAGACCTTTCCTGGGCTGAAGTCAGGCAGCTGTAAGATGCTCCAGGACTGTAACATCCCAAAACACCTCCCGTTGCAAACAGCTGATAAATGGCCTGTTTCACACACACATCAATGCAGTTACAACTTCCCCCAGCATGCGATGACCTTCGGAAGATCTCACGATGACCTTTATTCTGCAGGACAACGGCCACTCGGACCTCTGTCAGCACTGGCTGTTGTGACTGATCGGAAGAGGGAGTCTAATCGACCCCTGACCTCCCACATACCACCCGACTCGGGGGGTGTGTGGGGGGGGGGGGGGGGTGGGGGTGCTAAGGCAAAGCAGAGACGATGCCATGTGGCAGGCACCCTGCCCGACTTCTGTCACCGTTCTCCACGCGGCAGGCGCCGGCGGTGCTGGTCCGCAGCGGGAGCCTGCCGGGGGAGCCGGTGCTGAAGATCACGCTGACGGAGACCACCGTCATCGAGGCGGAGTCAGGCGTGTGGAACTGGCGATCTCTGGTCTACCTGGGCTTCTGGTACTTCTTCAGCTTCTGCACCCTGTTTCTCAACAAGTACATCCTGTCGCTGCTGGAGGGGGAGCCGAGCATGCTGGGTAAACACGGACTTACAGACACCTCCGACTGCCGGAG